>NW_027106347.1:114206-137820 GCF_000696795.3 Halyomorpha halys | reverse complement strand
AATTTTTTTAAATATATAATAAGAGAATAATATATGTAGATATTCAATTAGTGTAATAATAAATTATTAAATGTTAATATATTGTTATTCACTAACTTTTCTAATGTTTGTTAAAATGAAATATTAACTGCATGGAATAAGATTTTTTACGGTCTCCACTGCTCTAAAAACATAAAATAAAATATAATGCTATTATAGCAAATAAAATTAATACTTACACATATATTTTCTATCTCAGTGTTATGAGAAAATATAAACAGTATACCACCCAGCCATGTGTCTGCCAATAAAGCGAAGCTATATCATGACATTAAACGTGTACTTCTCGCAGCAATAACAAGTTTTTATTTGATCATGAAGAGAGCTAATAATAAAACTCGGATGATACATTTTTTTTTTTTATATGTTAAAAAAAAATAAACTTAAAGTCACGCCAGGTCGAATAGTAGGTTAATAAACCGATATTTACTACCATAATCGATTATTCTTATAATAGCTACTAAAAATATATTTAATTACTCATCATTCTAAGCGGGAAAAATAATTTATAACAGTTTGGTATGATATATCAACAATTATAAATGTTAAGTGGTAAACTTGGGAGCGTGGTGGCACTGTGGTAAGGCACGATGCTACTAACTCCAAGGAATCGGGTTCGAGTCCGACTGGGCAGATAATTATTTTCTGTTACACTGTAGCCGTGAGTCAACCCTGCGGGTTCTCGAACCCTCCTGGGGTCATCTCAGCCGCTTAAATTGGGTAATTGGGTAAAAATCTGGAGCTCGAGCGTGAATGTGATCATATTACCTTCTTGCACAACCGTTGGACTAGTAACAGCACTTCCTGCACCCATACATAACCCTTCATGGGATGTAGAGTATAGCGGTACAGATTTTAATTTTTTTTAAGTGGTAAACTTAAAATTGAAAAAAAGGTCATTGCTGAATATAAGGAATCGCGTTTCACCGGGAATGAAAAGGCAGACTAGCTCTACAGACAGGTCAAGTCGTAACATCATCAACATGCAAAGATGTTATTTCTTGGATCAAAGAAATTTGTTGGGAAGAGTGGGAAGAGGAATGGTTCATCACGAGAGACAAGTTAAGAATGGTCCAACAGACAGTGGTATGTCCAACCAGCAACTTGAATCTGCTACAGAGAGAACATTTTGGACCCGCCTTAGGAAAGACCTTACTCGACTCTCTCACGGTCAGCTCATGAAAAAAGGAAATGCACCGATGTGTCTCTAACAATTAATTACTTACACAATTCTCACTGAATGTATTAACTGTACCATTGTGTAATTGTAATTGTAAATTTTTAACTTTCTCACTTTGTAATTGTAAATTTGTGAAAATGTCAATTGTAATCTACTAACTTTGTAAATCCAGTGTAAATTCCCCTAGAGGGGGATAGAAAAAATAGAACCGCTTTTAACCATAGTCGACTGAACACACTTTAAATGACAAATACTACTTATAATTGCTTGTGACTCAAAATATTATTGTGCAATGGCAATATTTATCTTTTTATCCACTTCTTATAATATCCATGAATAAAAATAAAAATGATTTTCTACTAATTTTGTTTTAAATTAACTGTACATGAAATAATAAAATGACAGAATATTTTTTATAGATTTTAAAAAGGCCCAATGCTAATTTAATGTTTTTACTTTTTAAAATGAAATTTAGCTTCACTTTTTGTGCTAAATCTTTTTTTTTTTTTTTAAACTAGAAAAAATACTAAAATTAATACAAAAATTTTGTAAATTCACTTTGTTTATTGTTTTTAACGTGTTTCAATGGAACTTTATCAACAGTATTTTTATTATTAGTTTTACATTTTGTCTTCTTTGTTGTGACAATAAAACAACGGCACTTAGATAAAAATTTAAACTGACAATTTCGGATCCTAAATCGATTCCCAAGACATTTAATTTGATTATTCAAAGATGTATTGCTATCGCCCATTTACCCATGCCTAGCATAGGGTTAACCGTTTTCAACATGAAACGTAGTAATATCAGTAGGGAACTATAAGTATATGTATACCAAAATCAGATCAGTACATTTTCTATTAATGATGCAACAATATAATATACAATAATAAATAATATGAATGTTTACATATTCGTGTCATCATTTCAAAAAGCTATAGCAAAATATCACATGTCTCTTATAATTTCCATTACCCGGGAGAGGAGTAGCATTATTGGGAAATAAACATTTATATTTTCTTAGTATTTCACCTGTTTTGTTTTACTTCTGTCTACCTTCGTTAGCCCTATGATGTTTTTATGCCGCTTAATAATGTTACTCCGTCTTTTACTTCCCCTTCAATACTCAATTCAGTTTTGCTCTGGCCTCCTCGCAACGGTAAGACTGAGCATTTCTCTCACAGTGACATCATATTATTCTCATTTGATCATTTCGCTCACCCAGACACCTCCTGCGTTCCTTATTTTAAATTATGAACCTGAAAGATTATGAAGATCTTTTACGGAATTTCGATTCTTCGGCCTTTATTGAAGTTGTTCCATTTCCCATTTTAATTTTTGAAGTTATTGTTAAGGTTTTTTTTCTTTTTCCCTTCCATTTTTTTTAAAAAAAATAGTACTTAATGTATACTATGAGACAAATGCTCACCGGACACCTCTCAAGGGACAAACAAGTTTGGCAATCCTGTCGGATTAATTAGTTAAGATTAACCTTCAAATCCCAACGGTTGTGCCGGTGAGGTATCACATTGCGCCTTTCATCGGCTCCACAACTTAGTCCTATTTATTCTTTTATCTCATTATTCTGCGTCGTGTCAACTGGTCGTTAATATTTTTTATATAGTTGAATTTTTTAATTAAATACAAATAACTAATTAATTAGTTACTCTTTAATTGACCTTTTTTCAATTTAGTTTGCATTTTTCGCGAAATAATAAAAATAAATTATTAAAAGTATTTATACATAAAGTATGGAAAATTAAATTTAAAAAAAACTGAATACGAAATAATATATTTTAACATTTTTTTAAAAATAAAATTACATCTTCCAATCTTTATTCTTTTTTATTTACATGACTAATGCATAGACGTTTCTAAGCTCTATCCTGTCCTTGGGTGCATAATAAAATAAAATAGTAAAAATATTTATTAAATTTTAGTACTCAAACTAAATATAAACACGAATTAGGAAAGTTTAGTTTTTCACTAAAAAATTCTAATGGCAATGAGCCAGGTATACGAAGGGCTACAGCTTCTTTAGTTGAAGTTAAATTGAAGCTTTGACTAAAACGGGAACTGAAGTGACCTTGTAAAAGCCCCTTTATGCATAAAGGTTACACCCTTAACTTGATTATCCCTCCCGCTCTCCCTAGCCGCTCTATATTAACAACTTATTCCACCCCTTGCTACAGTATATCTATAACAAGACACCAGATTTTTATTCAGTTATAAATAAATAATAATAAATAAACAGTAAAATAACGTAAAGTATGCACCTAGATTGGCCGGCACATATGAAAGAGCTCTTCAGCGGCTTCACACCCCTGAAAATAGAACAGGAAAAAATGGAAAATCAATCCTTGTACGTTATAGTACTTAAAGCGTTTATACTAAATTAAGCACAGTTTTATCAATCTTAATCGCCACATATATCTCTAAACAACCCTCCTAAAAATTATGCAATTATTAGACCTCTGCGAAGTATTTATTTTTTTCTAAAATGTGCCTGTAAATAACCGGCCAAAAGTAATAAATTCCAACAAACTGTAAATTGCATTAAATGTATGCAGTAATGAGAACCATTAGTGCTGAAAAAAGGAAAGCTATGCTCGTTGGAAGAGATGATAAGGAGGTAGCGTTAACCTGTAGCAATAACCAATAAGATAAAGCTTCTTCTATTTGAACCAGTGTTCTTGCCAGTTTCGATCTAAGGAACGGAAAGTTGGACGGTTCTAGATCGTCATTCGAGTAAAGTTGTGGCATCGGAGATTAGTTTCCTGAGAATAATCCCGGGGGAAACCAGAATATACCCGATTCCGGATGAAAGTATCCGGGAGAACCTTGCCAGTAAATAGAATAGGCACTGTAAGAAGGATTAAATGATTGGTAGAAGCCAGACCAGAAGGTCGACCAAGGCAGATGTATTTGAGTTACAAGGAAATGGCGAACGGTCACGACAATTAGAAAAAATTGACCGAAGCTTAATTTCCACGTCAGGTCACAACTTGGATGCAGACAAAGAAGAAGATGAAAATACAACTTACGGTTTTAGAATTACATTGTTCCATTGTATCCCAAATTCTCCAATCCCACATCAGCACTCATGAAGAATGGTGCTAAAACTGAAGAATTAAAATAAATCACACCAAATCACATTTACTCTTCGACGTAAACCCATGACTTCCAGCCCCACATTATCCTTTAATAATACCCCACTTATTCCTGTCAAACAGATCCATAACTTTGGACTACATCTGGATAAACGACTGACATGGAATCCTCATACAGGACTGAAAAGACTGGAAAATACTCGTCGATTTCGACTATCACTACATTTACTAGACAAACGGTCTAAACTTCCAATCCATTTCAAATGACTGATATACATGACTATTATAAGGCCTATTTGGACATACGGAGTTGAGCTTTGGGGCTCCACTAAACCATAGAATTCCTTCCGAATCCAATCCTTACAGTCCAAAATCTTTCGTAATATCCTTAATGATCCTTACTTTGTCACAAATCAAGGACCTAAATGTTCAATATGTTGACGATTTCCAGAAACAGACCTTCCATGATAAACTTCCCAACCACCCAAATCCACGTGTTTCTAACCTGGCTTCTCCTTCATTACCTAATAATCCTCCTAGGCGCATGAATAGAAGATTGCCTCGAGATCTTTTCCTCTAGAAATGTCATTGGAGTTCTATCAATGGGTAGATTCTCCACATGTTTGTATCATGTCACTATGTCACCTACAGCAAATTTACTTGTTGTATATATTTTTATACAGTTGTAAATAACAATAAATAAATTAGAAAAACAATTTTTAACATTCCAACGCTTCGGCCATTCCGGACATTTTCAAACTTATTACACTACCACACCCAAAACCATTGATTATCAAACATAATTGCTGGCCATATCACCTTTGTTAAATTATTTATCATTAAGCATTAACACATTAACTAGTTTACAGTATTTAGTATCACATTAACTAGTTTATAATCTCCGTTTAAATTACTTATTTTATCAACACTACACTTTAAATTGGCCTGCAATTATGTTTGATAATCTATGGTTTTGTCTCTAGTGTAAAAAGATCTTTGAAAATAGCTGGAATGGCTGAATCGTTGAAGTGTTAAAATAATACAAATTTTTTTGGGACAATTTGGATATTTTTTTATAACTACCAATTAATTTAATTATTTATTTAAATTTAAAAAGAAAAAAGATCGTTTTCTCAAGAAATGTCATTAAGTTATTTCCAATCCATTTCAAATGACTGATCTACATGACTATTATAAGACCTATCTGGACATACGGCGTTGAGCTTTGGGGCTCCACTAAACCTTCGAATTCCTCTCGTATCCAATCCTTACAATCCAAAATCCTTCGTAAAATCCTAAATTCTCCCTACTTTGTCACGAATAAAATCATCTATATAGACCTTAATGTTCCATTTGTAACCGATCTAGCCCGAACCAAATATCAATCCTTCCATTACAAACTCCATAACCACTGAAACCCATTAGTTTATAATATTGATTTCTCTTTTATTCTGGACAATACTCCGAGGCGTCTGAAAAGAAGATGGCCTCGAGACCTTATATTGTAAATGTTTTTAGGGTGCTACCAATGGGTAGTTTCTCTACATGCTTGTACCATACCATTATGATTTCCTCAAATTTACTTGATGTGTTTATGTACAGTTGTAAATATCAATAAATGAATTTTTAAAAAATAATAAAAAAAAATATTTCAATTGAAACATGATTGTAAAAAATGGTTGACCCATTTTCGAGTAGTTTTATTTTAATTTTTTATATAATGGAATATAATTTTTTCCTCTGGGTAAAAACTAATCAGACTAACGAAGAATCGCCAAGTGGATTGATAAAATAAAAATAAAATTGAAAGGACACGAAGGATGAAAAAGCTTGTTAGGCAGTTGATGGTTCAGAAATATCTGCAATGGCTGCGGTAATAAGAAACAGAGTCAAGCATGGCCTTGGCTAATGGGGTCATCTTTCAGAAGGGTAGCGCCAATGGGGGGCTGTCTCCCCCTCCTCATTTCTCCTCTCAATAAGATGCCATCTCTTCGAGGAAATAAGCTCTGCTATATTTCTACCCACGGTCGGCCAATTTTAAACATTAAAAGACAGAGCGGGATTGAGAAATCTACTGGGGGATCTTTCATAGGCAAACCTCTAAAGGATGAGGAGATTGCTTGGGGTTCGTATAAATCATAAAGGAGGTAGCAATACCTTCTTCACTCTGAATAGGAGTCGATTGACTGATTGAATTCATCCAATAAAGGTTCCACCATTGTTTCTCATCCTTTCTTCTCCTCAACATTGAGTGCTCCCAAGTTCCTCGGCAGTATCCTATTGAATGATCCTTCTATTCAGATATACAATACCCCCCTCCCAAGAGTAGATCCTTAATTAAAATGTAAATCGGAGGTCGATCCAACTTAAATTTTATATTAAAGATTCGGGCTAACCTATCATTTATGTAGATTTGAAAAACAAAATTATCAGAATAAGAAAAAAATCATCCTAGTATTAACATAATAAAAACCAAAACCCAGGTTATATTTTATTTAAATTACAGTAAATAAAATTCACTTGCAGTTTATACGGCTATATAAAATATCATTATGTATGATATTTTATATAGCCGTATAAACTGCAAGTGAATTTTATTTAAATTACAGTAAAGGTATCTTACCTTCATTTTACATAGTTTTGCACCAAATTACAAATATTCGATAGTTGTTAGACCATTTTCAAAATATGTTTTGTTTCAATGGATATGGACCATATATTTAATATTTTGTGTTAAAAGTTTTGAATATTTTACTGTTAAACTTTGAATGCCTTAGTTATTGTAATATTCTCTACTTAATATAAATAGAAAAAATAGGATTTGATAGTGTAATAAAATCACACATGACCATATACAAAACAAAATATACGCTTATTTGATTATAACCGTTTTATTTGTGTGTCGATTACATCATGTAAGCTGGGCTAGAGAATCCTCTTCTGAAATCCCCATATGATTTTGTCCTGGGTGACACGCCTATAGAAAATCATTTTCCTTAATAAAAAAGATTACAAAGATACTAGGACCATTTTCTTTAACATCTCTGATGTAGATCGTCCGTCCAACACCATAAATCTTGGTCGCCTTTCTGTACTTTATCCGGATATTTCCTTATAGTGTCATCAAGCATCTTTTTGTTTCTGTAGAAAAGAAATTTCATCGAAAATCATCGAATTTTCTGCAACTCCTCTGCTAGGTCCATCGTTCTACTGTACCTTTTATACGGCCTCCTAAAACTGCAGGCGTCATCGAATATCCGGTGGAAGACCTCTTGACTGGCAACCTCAACTTGCTCTCCCAACTTTTGCACATATCGGGATAATCAAGAACTGTGTTCTCATAGTTTAAATGCATTATTGCTCCATGAGTTTAGAAAATCTCTCCACTTGTGAAGTATTTTAATTGTCTGATTAAACCCAGGAGTTTTGGCTAACAAAGTGGATAGTTTTCCAGTTCAGTCCAACCCCCGTAGTAGCAATTAGATCAACACGTCACAAAAATGTATCTATGTCATCATTATAATCCAATCCTCTCCGAAAGTGTCAATCTTCAGCAAAATCATATTTTGCAAGCCTAACTCTTTTTTGAAATATATTACCACTTTTTTAAAATAATTTATTTATTGTTATTTACACCTGTATAAAAATATATACAACAAGTAAATTTGCTGTAGGTGACATAGTGGCATGAGGATCTACCCATTGATAGGATCCAATAACATTTCTAGAGGAGAAGATCCCGAGACCATCTTCTTTTAAGACGCCTAGGAGGATTATTAGGTTATGAAGGAGAAGCCAGGTTAGAAACGTGATGAAAAGTGGATTTGGGTGGTTGGGAAGTTTTCCATGGAAGGAATGGTATCTGGTTTTGTCCCAATCGGCAAAATATGGGACATTCAGGTCATGATGGATGACTTGTTTTGTGACAAAATAAGGAGCATTAAGGATTTTACGAAGGACTTTGGACTTTAAGGATTGGATTCGGGAGGAATTTGATGGTTTAGTGGAGCCCCAAAGCTCAACTCCGTATGTCCAGGTAGGCCTTATAATAGTCATGTAGATCAATCTTTTTGTAATGGATTGGCAATTTAGACCGTTTGTCTAGTAAATGTTGTAATAGTCGAAATCGACGAGCAGTTTCCTGTCTTTTCAGTCTTGTATGAGGATTCTATGTCAGTCGTTTGTCCAGGTGTAGTCCTACTGGTACTGGTACTGGTATTTGGTGGGGGGGACAAGATCGGCAAGTGGGCCTGTGGGTCCTTTTTGCCAACCCCTGACGGCTACCTAGGTTGCCGCCGCATACTAACCAAGGTGGGAGTGTCAAGATTCATTCATCGGGACCGCCGAAAAATTAATATTTAACTGCCCCAGGTGGGAGACGAACCCACAACGTTCCGAACCGAGCGCATTGGGACCTACTCCCTCACCCGCACGGCCGTCACGTCCCTGAGATGTAGTCCTAAGTAACGGATCTGTTCGACAGGAATAAGTGGGGAATTATTAAAGGATACTGTAGGGCAAGAGGTCAACGGTTTACGACGAAGGGCAAATGTGATTTATTGGAATTAATTTTAATCCTCCAATTTTGGCACCATTCTTCAATCGACCTAATTTAAGAGCTAACTGAAGCTTTCTGCAAAGACTTCTATGATTTTATACATTTCATCTCAGCTTCTGACTTACTTTGTTCTTCCTACGTGGCAACTCGTATAATAGAAGCTAATAGTAAGCAAAGTAATTACGTATAAACTTAATTTTCCTACAAGCCGGCATTATACTGTATTTTATACACGAATTCTAAAAAACCTTTTACCTGTCACCGATGTAATTTTCTCTATCTAATAAAAACATATTTTCATTATTATTTAAAAACAATATGTATATCATACACCCATATAAAAATATTATATACATAAATATTCCTCTATTCCATATTAAATAACATATTCTTGTTTACTATTAAATATATTAATAATTAGATTCCCAACCCACATAGAAAGGTCATACGAAATACACATTACATATTTGTTATACTACCTTTTCAGAAAAACTGTATTTTCCTTCATTCCTTTTAAATTATCTCCTATCATTTAAATAACTTTTTCTTTTTTTTTTTCAATAATTTAACTTAACTTTCTACTTTATAAAATAAATTTGCATTTATTGTATTTTCAAACTCAATTTATCACTTCGTTTTTACGCAATCTCTGTTTGTATAATTTATTTTTTATTTTTTTTTTATAAAGAGCCTGAATCCATTGAGGCTAAAAATATATCAACTTTCATTGTTCTACGAAACCCGTTCTGCACTGGATGGGTCGTTCGCAATTTAACTTCAATTTATTTCCTGTCTCGCAGAATAATAGCTGTGTCAGAGAGTTGAACATTTCTGCCATTAAAAAAGAATGCTGCATTCGGTTTATATATTGATACTGCCTCGTATGTGACCTTTACAATCGGTATTTTCTGAATTTTAGTCAGAAGATTTACTTTACAATACGTAAAATTAATATTGTAAAAAAATTGTAATGCAGTGGAGCTGCATTGCTTGATCCATTAGGAATTGTTTTATTATTGTAGCAATGCTTAGAAACCACGAATAATATAGAAAGAGAGAGAGAGAGATAAAAATAACTAAATGGAGAAATAAAAAATAAACTATCTTAATTTTCAACCATCTAACTCAGTCTGAAGGTGTTGTCGAGGCGTGCAATATTTGAAAAACTGAAAACAAAATTTACCGGAGTGATACCAAATATGTTGGGATATAAACATTTCTCTGAAACTAACTTAATTTATCTACAAATTTTCAAACCTCTCACTTAATTTAGAGGGCTGTAGAAGTATAAGATGTTAAAAACTGGAACAAAAAAAAAAAAAGGGTGAGAGAGAACTAATATTTTGGAACTCCCAATCAGCATTCCGCTGAAATTAACTTAATTTCTCTACAAATGTCAATCCTCTGACTTGATTTAGAAGGCTGTAGAAGTACAAGTACTTACAAACTGCAAGATAAAAAAAAAATGGCGGAGAGAGAAAAAGAACGTTGGAACCCCCAACAAGCAGAGCATTTATCTAAAACCACCTTAATTTACACACAAATTTTCAATCATCTGACTTAATTTAGAAGGCTGTTGAGGTGCAAGTATGTGGTAAAAATGCAAAAAATAATAATAAATTATAGCAAATGGAGAGAAAAAAACCCAGACCCCCAAAAAGCAATCCACTGAAACCACCTCAATTTAAGTAGACATTTTCAATCCTCTGACTGAATTTAAATAGGGAAAACAAACCTCTGACCAGGACGAAAGTAGCACTAATATTAATTCCCTACTTTTTACACTATTTTTCACTTAGAAAATAACCCTAAATACCAATTAAAAGCTCATTTAATCAAATGTGGGCCGCTGGAGGTGGCCAAATGTAGTGGAAAAAATATATTATATTACATGCTGCACAAATAAGATTTTAAAGGGTATACCTCCATTCTGGAATTTCCCATGGAACAGGATACGTCTATTATTATTTTTTTTTTAATTTATTTATTGTTATTTACAACTGTACAAGTAAATTTACTGTAGGTGACATAGTGACATGATACAAACATGTGGAGAATCTATTCACTGATAGAACTCCAATAACATTTCTAGAGGAGAAGATCACGAGGCCATCTTCTTTTCAGACGCCTAGGAGGATTATTAGATAATGAAGGAGAAACCAGGTTAGAAACAAGTGGATTTGGGTGGTTGAGAAGTTTGTTATGGAAGGAACAGTATCTGGATCTGGGCAAATTGGCAACATATGGAACATTGAGGTCCTAATGGATGACTTGATTTGTGACAAAGTAAGGAGCATTAAGGATTCTACGAAGGATTTTGGACTGTAAGGATTGGATTCTGGAAGAATTTGATGGTTTAGTGGAGCTCCAAAGCTCAACTCCGTATGTCCAGATAGGCCTTATAATAGTCATGTAGATCAGTCTTTTGTAATGGATTGGCAATTTAGATCGTTTATCTAGTAAATGTTGCAATAGTCAGAATCTATGAGCAGTTTCTTGTCTTTTTAGTCTTGTATGAGGATTCCATGTCAGTCGTTTGTCGAGATGTAGTCGCCTATTAGTAAATCAGGTTTTAAGACGAATTCACACCAGACACTTTTTTAATTAATAACGCCCTAAAGGCGTAAATCGACAAAACTGAAAACAATCGTTAAAAGTTTTTTTTTCCAACTTAAGTGTAATAATCTATGTTCTTATAGGAATCCGTCATCATAATTTGAGTTTCTTGGACCAGTCGAAGAGACTAAAAATACTGTTATGACGTTGAAGCCTTAGCAATGCATCAGTCATGACGATTCTAACTTCATATTAACTACTTAACTGATTTTGTTTCGATTTTCTACAGCATTTACAAGAAAATCGTCAAAAGCTGTATATAATTGTTTTTAAAATGGCATTTTACGCCTCCAGGACGGATGGAATCCAGACTGCATGCTACTCTATGATCTGCTATGGCACACCAAAAATCAAATCAAAATTCTAACAATTGTGTGTTTCATACATAACCTGATTTTAGGAACTGTGGAACATGAATAAAATAAAAACATCTGAACATTGTCTTTTATATGTACAGATGAGAACATGAAAATTATTTAAAAAACAATTGAAAGAGAGAGAAATACTTTATTTATTCATCTATGCTGCCTAAATACATTAGGTTGCTATCTCACACTGCATACTTATCAATCCGTAATCGGACATATTTACATTACACATACATGGTATAATCATAAAAAAAAGATATACAATAATAGGATATAATAAACAATTTTTTTAATAATAATTTTTTAATTTTAATAAATTAAATTTAGAAGTATTTTAACTGCGCTTTTCTCCCTCTCAATTGAGTAAGTTGCGAGTTCACTGCAGAGTCTGTTGTCTCGTTGTGACAATAAGGGAAGATAAAACCCACTTAACTTAAAACCACAGTACGTTTTAGCTAGTGCTTTAATTCAAAACCGTACAACCGAAAGGACTTAGGAAAAGCTTTTTTAGTAACTAGGACTTTCAACTTCTTACTAATGAAACTTTCAAGAACCTATTGTACAAATATAAGCCATTCCTCTTAAACCTAATGGAATAATTCTTTATTCTTGCTTAAACAGCAATTCCTGGAATGATGGTTCTACGATTCTAATAAAAAGAAATTTAGATATTGCAAAATATAATAATTATAATTCATGGAGGTATTGTTAACAATTGATGGATGAAGAATGTGGTCCAGGTTCCGGAAAGAAACACAATAAGTAGTAAGGTGAATTAAACTAATATATTGTGTAAAAATTTTGGATTAAAGCCTAGTTTCTTGATCTTTCATCAAGGCATAGCAGAAAAATACACAAAAATCATAGAATAAAGGCATCAAAAACCGAAAAAATACCAATAATAGATTACAAGATATTGGGATAGCAAAATATTTTGCGTGAATTTAAATTAAATGATATCTTATACAGAAATATGTAATAACATATTTGATAGACACAAAATATGGGTACCAAAATAATGAAAACAAAATGGTGCAATGTATCACAAAACTTTCCTATAATAACCTTGTTCCGAGTTAATCGTTTCATATATAGGTAAGTTATTATGACTTTTGTAATGGTAACCACGGAAACGCGTAATAAGATATTTATGAATTCAATTTATTCATGCGTTTTTTCGTAAATTTCTGATACCTTTAACGACTTTGTATGTTAAACATTTTTTTTGTAAAACGTTTAACTTTCAAATGTATATAATACATCTATATTACTATTCAATCAAAATCTTTTGGACCATTTTCGATAAAATCACTAAAAAATATAAAACTACTTTTGAAAATCCTAATTAAATATTTTTCATTTTCAAAATACTTATGCAAGCGGAAGTGAAAACTTCAAGCATTTAATTGTTTTATTTAAGTAATAATTCTTTATTGATTCCTTTTTTTTTATTCTTTTTTTTTTCATATTTCATTGTATCACGTACCTGATGAAATTTATTATCAGAACTTAAATATTTCTCGTAAATTTCCTTCTTTTTTTACCGCTCCTTTGCAATAAAAAAAAAAAAAGTTTTTCGATTTTTCACTAACTACTGCTTTGCGTAGTAAAGCGATTGCGTGCCTACTAAAAAATCGTTCTTTGCCCAAATAAAAATGGAAGATTTACAAATTAATAAATAATAATCTTATTACGAAATTTTACTATTCATTCTATAATAGCCTAAAAACGTTTTATTTTATTTTTTTACTCTAATTATTTAAAATATTTTTCACATTTGTCATTGAATATATTAATTTTTAATTGTAATTTCAACCCACTCGTTTCTAACCTTGCTTCCTCTTCCGTTCCTGGCAATCCTCCGAGGCGCCTGAAAAGAAGATGACCTTATATTGTAAACTGTTTTTAGAGTTCTACTACTGGGTAGTTTCTCTACATCTTGTATCATATCATTATGTAATTATGATCAAATTTACTGGTTGTATTTTTTTATACAGTTGTAAATATCAATAAATAAATAAAATAAAAAAAAAATTGTAATTTCTGTTGTTATCTTTAAATTTTGAAAAATTTTCTATGAAAATACAACTTAGGTAATTCAAAGATGTTTTTTTTTTTCTGAATAAGCAGCATATCTAAAAAAAACTAAATAAAGTACTGGGATAGTACGTTTATTTGCTACGTTTTCTTCTAAGACTCATTTATCAAATATAAAAAAATTTGGAAAAATGGAATAAATTTTGACGTCAGTAAATAATAAATGCGTATGTAAATTTTTATATGCTTCTCTTTTAAAGTTAGTGTTATGTAATAAGTGCCACAAAGAAAATTAGTGATATAAATATTTAGTGATATAAACGTTTACGAACACAAAATAACTATATTTTAATTAATTTTCTTTCCTGACCGGATTCCTTGATAATAATTATTAATATTAAAATGTTTATTAAGAAACTCTATTATTTAATTTTTCAAAGGATTAAACCATTTCTTTTTAATATCTTATGAACTATATCCTTTGTTTGTTCTTCTGGGCATTTTCCATTGCTGAATGATGAAATAGCTAAGTCTAGCCCCCTATTTGAATGTTTCTTGGTCTAGGGCTTAGGTGGAATTCCCAGAGAGAGAGAGAGAGAGAGAGAGAGAGAGAGAGAGAAAAAGTAAATTTTGATGAGATTTGGTTGCAGTCAGGGTTTGAGATGGGTTTCAAGTAAGCTGATGGACTGAGTAACTGCATATAGAGTGCCTCATCTCCAAATTAGCAATTTATATGCCTGCAGGGTTTATTAGCCACCTTCTCCATAAACCATTCAGGACTTAATCTGCTGCAGAGATTCTTACCTTTTTAACGACGAAGTACTGGCATCTCCGAGCATATTTTTAGGACGATGATCAGTAAAATTATTTTTAATTTCATATAATTAGAAAATGAATCTTGGAAAATATTTTAGCGTAATAAGTTCAGAGAAGCAGTAGAGCTTAGCTCTAGATCATTAAAAATTCGAATCAGCTCTTGACTAAAAATAACGAAATATGAATTTTCTTCTAAATTAAAATCTGGTCGAGAAATAAAATTTAGTAATCAGGCATGATAGAAATTCACTTCTCCTTCATCTCTAACTAGAAGGATGGAGATTAAGCCACTCCTAATGAAATTCTCTGAAGGGACGGAATAACTGTCTAATTCCTTTTAATAATTAAAATTAAAAAAATTTATAATTAAGGCATACCGAAGGACCACTTTTAAATTATATCTCTCCTATTTTTGAGTATATTCTAATTAATAATATAGGGTATTAAGTAATAAATTTAAATAAACGACTTAATTTGATACTTTACTTTTTTTTGGACGTTCCGCTTCTTTTCAAGGAGATCTAAAAACAATAATCTTTTTACTTCCACTGTATTGGTGTATATGCAGTAAGGGAAACGGTTGTGTTAAAAAAAAATTCGAGTTATCTATTGGATTATTCGTTTTAAAGTACACTGATTCTATATAACTATAAAAGTGTGCGTGTTTGTATCCGTGAACAGTCTTGTCACGACATGTCAGGAGCGACGTTAGCAGCGTGGTAACGCGCCTGACTACCAACCCAAAGGTTGTGAGTTCGAGCCCTGGCCCACATGGGATTTTGTCAAGCATATTATTACACAATACCCACGCACAGCCTTCCCTCGGGCATTTTTGAGGCCAATGGGTGGCAATCACAAAAATAAGAGTGACGAACCCACTTTATGAAAACTTCCTCAAGAAATGTGCGATGTATTATTGTAGTACATCGTGCATGGTCTCGGACCTCCACGGTCTGTCATGCCGAAAGAAGAAGGTATATGTCACATGCCAGTAATGTAACCTTTTTCAAAAACATTGGCCTCTTTAGATCACGTATTTTTATCTTTTTCTAAAAAAAAAGATTTTTTTTTTTTATTTATCTAATATCATTCTGTCTTATATTTATAAGCCTGGAGAAAAACATCACCTGTATGTTGGCAACGAAACCGTTTGGGAATAGATCAAGCGGCTATGGCGTGATGAACATATTGGAATGGACAGGACATACATCCGTTGTAAACTGATGATGGAAACCCTTCTGGAAGAAGAACAACAAAGAGAAGTCACCTTAGCGTATCACCAGGGAAAGACAAATCACCGGTGAATCCATGAGACTATGCAAGCGTTGAAGAGAAGATTCTTTTGGTGGGGAATGAGGAAGACTATATCAGACGTTGTAGGAAGCTGCGAGGTTTGTCTACGTACTAAGTGCGACACACATACGACTAAAGGAAGACAGGAGAAGACACCTACCACAGATGTACCACTCAAAAATTTACAAATCGACACATTTACATGGAAGGGGTACAAATGGGTGACAATGATTGACCTCTTCAGTAAAGCCGCATCGGCGCACCAGGTGCAAGATAGGTCTTCGGAAGCAGTATTGGCAGCTCTCTGCTTGTGGTTTCAGTTCTACGGAGTTCCCGAACGCATCTCATCGGATGGTGGAAGAGAATTTGACAACTCTTTGATACGAAAGGAAATGAAGGACCTGGATGTGATATGGCACCTCAACACACCAGGACACCTCAAAAGTAGAGAAGGCGTAGAGTGGCTTCACGGAACGCTGAGCGAACACCTTCGATTGTACCAGGCAAACCAAGGGCTGGAACCGGACGTGGCAATGCCAGAGGCAATTGCGGCATACACTCATTCGGTGCACACCGTTTCGGGGTTTTCGCCGTTTGAGATCCTTTTCCGGCTTTGTGGAATCCGGCGGGACTACAAGGGCACGGCGGCGGACGGTGACGAGAGAAGCAATCATGTAACTAGGAAAAAGCTATGGGAAAAGTCCGGGGAAAATTGAAGAGGGAAAAAACCAGGAGAGTAGCTCGGGAGAATTTAAACCTCACAGATAGGAAGGGAATGATAAAAATTGGGACAATTGTATATAGAAAGGGGGGGAGCAAACAGGGGTAAGGAGACACAGCGATACGAGGGACCATTCAGGGTGATAATAATAAGAGAACACAATGTTGTAATTATTGAGAGTATTATAGAACCCAAAAAGCGCAGGACCGTTCATATTGAACAATTTAAAGTCCCACTAACCGAAACACCTGCGTAAGAGTAATCCGGAGTGTCCTCATCTCAGCTTATCTGTTCTGTTTTCTTAAGTGGTGATTAATTTTTTTTTGATTATGGAGATGTACTGAATAAATTACGTTGCATTTTTTTTAATTGTATAAATTCATGATTTTATTTTTGTTTTGTTTTACTTTTAGTTTGTAATAAGCGATTATGAGGAGTGTCTATCTTTTGCTTTCTTTATTGTAAATAGTTATTTTTGTTGTATTTTATATTAATTTATTGTTTAGTTGAAGTTTACGAGGATTGTTCGTAAACTGGTGGGGGGGAGTTACAGCCTTAGTCAGCTGTTACTTCGATGTCAGCTGACTGAGGAGATCAGCTGATCGCATGTATATAAAGAGATGTACCGAACCCAATAAAGTTAGTATGTCAAAGCAGTTCACACGTGTTACATCTTATTCCTTCTTCTCTTTTTTGACATTTGGCTTTCGCCGATACTTAACTGAGCAACATTAATATATTGTATAATATTAACGTAAACAGACTAAACAAAAAAGAACTTATGATTTTAAGTAAGTACTTCATATAAATGTAAGATTAAGTATCTTTAATACATCACATAATATAATATATATCTTTATCATTATCATTATTATGTCTTTATTATTTATTATTATAATAGATGTCTTTAATATATCTTTAATATAATACATCACCTAGATATTATTCTCATTAAAATAGTCCGACTGTTTTTATGTATAATAGATATAAAATGTTAAGGTAATATACATACGTACAATAATATTGAGGGAACTTTAATGAAGTTCCGATTTATGTCAATATTATAGCATTAATCTACCTCTCAAGTGATCAATATATTGACTTGAACCTATTTTGAATCAATAATATTGACCGTGTAATAGGCACTCTAAATTTAACCTCTGTTTTCCCTAAGAGGAGTAATTTCTTGTGGTGACCCAGGTGTTTGTTCCTGGCTACATTTATACTGACTGCTTGTCATTTATCCAGTTCCACTTTGGTAATGGAACAAGGGGGCTAGTTAGTCTAAAGGGGTTGCTTCTAAAAGAATGGGCCCAATTAGATAGTATCGCTGAAGATGTAGGAGTAAGAAGAAGTTTATGACTTATAAATTGAGGTTTTATCCGAACCTCTAATTATCTTCCCTTCACAAAAAGTTTTTGAGAAAAACCTTGTTTTTCCTTACTAGGAAATCATTTAATTATATTCCGGTAGAATTATTATCTTTATAAATTTTCCTCCTTTAGTTCTGATTTTTAAATAAATAAATAAAAAACAACTTAAATTGGAATTGTTATAATAATCTTCTGATTTTCTTAAAATCCTTATAATGTGAATTTTACACACTTATTTTTTTATTAACACTCGCGAATGTATAAATAAAACTAATATAAGTATATTAGTTTATTAGCATTAAAAAATATACCATAGTAAAATTCAATTTTTATAAACTGATTTATTTCTTAAAATACTCCTGTTTGATTATATTTATTATTTGTCATATGTGAACTGTATTTTTTCTTTATAAACTGTTCATAATAATTATTAGTTGATTTTCGAAAATGAAGTGAGGATGCTCAAAGTGGTTTACTCCCAAGTGTAAAAGATCTATGCGTTACTAATGTTTTCTTTAATTTCTCGATGATTAGGATTATATCAGCGTTTCATATCATACATCTTATATTACAGCTGAAAAATCATATAAATAAAAAATTAACTTCACTATATGTATGTACATTATTGTAGTATAATAAAACATTAATTTAGTTATATATAATCTAATTTTTTGTTTGGGACAGATTTGATAAGTAGTTATAAAAAAATATCTATATTATCGCAACATTTTTAAAAAATTATTTTAACGACATGGAATCTTCATACAAGACTAAAAAGACAGGAAACTGCTCGTCGATTCCGACTATTATAACATTTACTAGACAAACGGTCTAAAATGCCAATCTATTACTAAAGACTGATCTACATGAATATTATAAGGCCTATTTGGACATACGGAGTTAAGCTTTGGGACTAAACCATCAAAATCCTCCTGAATCCAAAATCTTTCGTACAATCCCTAATGATCCTTACTTTGTCACAAATCAAGTCATCCATGAGGACCTCAATTTCCCATATGTGTTGCCGATTTGGCCAGAACCAGATACCATTCCTTCCATGATAAACTTCCCAACTCCCCAAATCCACTCGTTTCTAACCTGGCGTCTCCTTCTTTACCTGATAATCCTCCTAGGCGTCTGAAAAGAAGATGGCCTCGAGATTTTCTCCTCTAGAAATGTTATTGGAGTTCTATCAATGGGTAGATTTTCCACATGTTTGTATCATGTCACTATGTCACATACAGCAAATTTACTTGTATATATTTTTATACAGTTGTAAATAACAATAAATAAATTAATAAAAAAAAATTTAACATTCCAACGTTTCGGCCATTCCGGACATTTTCAAACTTATTACACTATCACAGCCAAAACCATTGGTTATCAAACATAATTGCAGGCCATATCGCCTTTGTTAAATTATTTATCATTAAGCATTAACACATTAACTAGTATACAGTATTTAGTATCACATTAACTAGTTTATAATCTCCGTTTAAATTACTTATTTTATCAACACTACACTTTAAATTGGCCTGCAATCATGTTTGATAATCTATGGTTTTGGCTCTAGTGTAAAAAGATCTTCGAAAATAGCTGGAATGGCCGAATCGTTGAAGTGTTAAAATAATATAATTTTTTTGAGACAATATGGATATTTTTTTATAACTACCAATTAATTTAATTATTTATTTAAATTTAATTGGGAACCGTATCCGTAGACTTAAGTTGAATCCTGCTTGAAAAAAAAAAATTGTACACACACATATAAAGACGCATTCCTACTATATTTTATGTATAAATAATTTTATATAGTAAATAGTTTTATTTTTAATTTTAATTGATTTTTAGACGGCTTTCATTGATAAAAATATTCAATTTGTTTGTTCGAGCGACGAATCTTCGAATTCTCTCCGACACAAAATGGTCGAAATGGTAGAAATCGTTAGCAATAAAACTCTGAAGCTAATTAAAAAAAACGTGGTGAAGTAAAACATAGACTCTCAAAATTATCGTGTTCATTGATTTAAATAGACACTATTGAATTAAATTCAAGAGTTAAAGAAAAAAAATGTGATTTATCATACCTGAATATATTATTAAATAATTTAAAAATAGTGTTAAAAGAATTATGAAGTTTAAACATGTGGGAATTTTCGAATATTCCAGAATGCTATTCCAAATTCACTTGTTTTCTCACCCCACCTGTGTATTTGTTCCACTTTTTATGGAAGATGTCTAGCTTTGAAATCTTATTTATCATAATGATATAATGCTCTTTAGCTTAAAGGGGCTTGAAGGATGATCCCTTTTCACGAGAAGATGCCCGAGGAAGATCTAATCGTCGGATTGTTGGCTAATGAGACCGAAGGTAAGCAATTGGATTAAGCAAGCTCACTCCGGATTGGCTGTAGCCTTGGCCAATTACAGAGCTCCTCTCTTGACTCCTAAAGGTTAATTGTTTCGGCCTAGGAGCTGATTAAGGTTTCAACCTCATCCAGTATGCTTTGCGTAAATTCTTTTCTAAGGACGTGGTAAGGTTAGGCTATAATTGTAAATTTGTAACTTTCTCACTTAGTAATTGTAACTTTGTGAACATGTCAATTGTAATCTACTAACTTTGTAAATGCAGTGTAAATAGACCTAGTGGTCGAAATACTAAAAGGTTAGTCTATTACCACCGGGTCCTTTTTAACCTATGATCCTCCTAATAAATTAGAGGAGTAGAATATTGAATACGAAACTATACAGTAAAAATGAAATGAGACTGGAGATACTGACACTCAATCGTTTCTAGGAACTCTAGTGCCTTGTTTTTTTTTTGCACTCTAATATAAACTTAATATAGCTTTACTTTGTTTTTCGTCGAAAATATTAAAATAAAACTAGCAGACCCATGCCGGATAAAAAATTTAAAAAGGAAAAATAGGATTGAGAATGTGTCTGTCAGTTTGATGTTGAACCAACCCTAACATGTCTTTTCCAATCCTTCAGAACCAAGAGACCTCACTTCGTTTTCCTCTGTTCACTAATTTAATACCAGATTCTAGACTATCCACTTATACAACACCTCTCATTGAATTTCTTCCTTTGGCAAAATATTATATTATTCGTGGTAAGGAACCACATAACCGTTTCTATCTGTAATTCCTCCAAAATAGCGCAAAAACTCCAATTATTCCCTAATGGATACAATATTTAATCAAGGCCAAACAAATGCCTCTTACTTGTATAAATTATTTACAATTAATTAACAAGTGAAATAATGTATTCTTTAAAACAGTCAGACAAATCCTACCTACAATATTTTTTTTTATTACTAGAATTCGGTGATTTTTCATCCGTTCGTTTAAATGCAGAAACAAATATTACAATTCCCATATTTTTATTTTTGAATAATTTATAGAAAACATATTACAAAATGTTTCCTACAATCTTGAATACTAATGAATAAAGACATGCAAGTTCACATAATTTCATTAGGAAAAAAAATTAAAAAATAGTGATAGAGAAAAAAAATTAGAAAAATACCTATGTAAAAGACGTTCAAACCTTTTTTTTTAATTGTTTATTATATCCTATTATTGTATATCTTTTTTTTTATTATACCATGTATGTGTAATGTAAATATGTCCGATTACGGATTGATAAGTATGCTGTGTGAGATAGCAACCTAATGTATTTAGGCAGCATAGATGAATGAATAAAGTATTTCTCTCTCTTTTTCTTATTCCAGGTGTTGTTCTTTTGATTTTGAGGGAAAAAGACTAGGGGTGGTTATCATTTCCCTTAAAACTAAAAAAAATAGTTGGTTAATAATTCATTATTAAACAAAAAATTAAATGTTTTTTTTTTATAATAAAATAATTTATGATACTAATAATATTGGTATTTAAATAATGATGTCTTATAATATACAAATCATTTTGATATCTGAGAAAATAATTAGATGACTTCAGTGAAATCAATGGTCCTGTTAATATTATTCTCTTGGTCACACAAAGGCCTGGAGAGTTAGACACTCCTCAAAGATATGAATCACAGTCATAATATCTTTACAAAGTTAACACTGAGATAGGTCTTTCCTTGTTATGAGATGGTCAGGGGTCAACCGGCATATATTTCAGGTGTTCTTATTGATAAAAAATATACATGTGGAAGTGAAAGTAGTGTATAGAAGTTACTAAAATTAATAGTGGAAACTTTTTACTCCAATCTCCGACTTTCCTCTAACTTTGGAAAAAATGCGAAAAGCAAGTCTCAAACATTAGGAGGAAATGGAAATGTTTACAGTGAAAGAAAGGGGTGGACTAAAATGGTACTAACCACTGTACCCCCCCAAAAAAAAATCATCAAAATCGAATAAAGGATAGTAAGTCTATAACGTCAAAACTAGGATTTGAGTACTGACCGGCATACAGACATATAGACACGGAACCAAATTGGTAATATATATAATTTACTTATCAGCACAGATTTTGTTGACATAAGGCTTTTTTGTTAAAGGCTTTTTTGTTTAATCCATCAATAATATTTCTATGTTAGTTTTTAACTTTAATATCTTATTATAACTATTTTATGACCCATCCAATATTCTTTAAAATATCTATATTTTTTTTATTTATTTTTTTTTTTTAGATAAAACTTTTTTCGTATGTATTTGAAGACTAAATAAATTGTTATAATTTGTTTTAGGCGTATAAAAATATTATTAGAGAGTGATATTACGATATATATTATTTTTGTAATTTTTTTAGACTTAGCTGATGCTAGTCAAATTAGAATCATTTATTCCTGATTATTATTTGCATTCGTGCGAATTCCTAATTTCCTAGTTGAAGGAAATTCAATCTCGCTGTAACTCTGCCTTTATTACTCCCCAACTCAATCATCTTTAACCCCCATAATAACTCGGGTAACCGAGTTATGATTAAACATAGAGAATTCATTAACAGTCTTGAATACACGACTGTATTCAGTCAAGCTTACTCATTGAAATCACGAGCTTAGGAAACGTTTCAATTTTACCTCTCTGTTTCCAATTTCGAATAAATTAAATTACGTTTAACCGTGTTGCCCCAAAGAAAATCGAAATGATCCATGCAACTAAGCCAATTTTTTTTTTTATTTTATCTGTTGTAGCATTTATACAAAGACTTTTGATTACAAAACAAGAGATTGCTTGAATTTTTCCTAGTGCTATAATCAAAGTAAATCTGCTTTTTTTCTTATCTACTGCACCTATAAAAAATGCCAGAAAAAAAATTATTTTTCATAAATGATTTAATATATTTTGACAAAGTAAATTTCTCACATATATTAATGAGAAGGATGTCCTTCTTCTTGACGCTTGCTAAGATAAGTATTTTTTTTGTAATTTATTTATAAAGTATAACAAATGTGGTCCAATCATATGGCAACATCTATTAGTCCGTGCCAAAATGACATACAAAAATAATAAAATATACAATTTTGAAATTATTTCTAGAGATTCTACCAATGA
>NW_027106347.1:112179-113926 GCF_000696795.3 Halyomorpha halys | reverse complement strand
AAGGCCTCGTGCGATGTGCTTAGGAAGTATATCGCGCGTTTCTGAACATGGCTTTGATAGGCTGGGTTCGTCACTCCCACGCCTATTTTTATGAGTGCCCCCCCTCCCCATTGGCTAATGGGCCTCAGAAATGCCCAAAGGGAGGCTGTGCGTGAGTATTGTATAAATATAAGCTTAAAAAAATCCCGGATAGGGCCGGGGACTCGAACCCTCAACCATTGGATTGGCAGAAGGGCGCTTTACCACGCTGCTACCGTCTCCCCTTATGAATAATGATGATAATAATTTACAACTAATATATTAACAATCGTGAATCTAATAAATTCCTAAAAGCACGTAAAAAGTGAACTTGACAAAAAAAAGAATACAATATCACTAAAGTTGGTTCCAAAGTTGTTATTTAAAAAAAAAAAAAAAAATAGTAATAATAAAAAAACTGCGCCAACTAAACATTACTTACTTATGGTAATAACAAATGGCATTTCAAACAAAAATCTTATATACCATGTTTCTTTCAATAAATTTGTGTCGGAATAATATTTTTATTCATTGAACCTCTGAATCAGATTGATGTAACAGAATTTACATTATATTGACCACTTAGATAATGCTTGGTGTAGTAGCAGTGGCTAAATTCATTAATAAAATCATACTACATTAGTTACTGCTTCATTATTATTAGCACCTCCCCCCCAAAAAAAGAAGAGAAACAGAAAATAATGTACGATTTACGTGTTTATATTAATTAACATCCAAAACGTATTTTTTCAACATGAGCTGAGAATCTAGTAGTGCGTTTATTATCTATTGCATTTAACGAAATTTTTTAAAATAAAATTATGTCAGCTCAAAGAACTGACATATGCTTCAACCTTAGCAATTTATTAAAAATGGCAATACTGTACAGGTGACAAATTATTTTTAAGGTATTCCATTTCGGGTTGTCTCCTAGAATTTGTTCCCATTTACTT
This sequence comes from Halyomorpha halys, assembly GCF_000696795.3. Lineage (NCBI taxonomy): Eukaryota > Metazoa > Arthropoda > Insecta > Hemiptera > Pentatomidae > Halyomorpha > Halyomorpha halys. The sequence goes on along the minus strand of NW_027106347.1, from coordinate 112,955 downwards.
CAACAACAGGTTTAAGATAAAAGCTCTAATGAACTGATCCTTGCCCCTGAGGGCTTTGAGATTAATGAAATTTTTAGTAAAGGATTAAAGCGTCAGCGGCTTTCAGATTTAGTTGAGAACTCCATCTTGAGTTCATCCTGGAAGAACGTGGCAAAGCTCTCATCGCATTAGTATCGTTAATCGATTTCTAATTGGATGGAAGACGGGAACTCGATGGTGTCCCACTCTCTTCCTCTTGAGCTTAAGTTGTCTATCAGCCATCAGGAAGCTCCAAGCTTCAAGGTTAAAGGAAATTACTGTTCCATTTGGAACCATAATCGAAGGAGTCGAATGGGATAATTTAACGAAGAAGAAATAAGTTCAAAGTGGGTTCTCGGTACAGGAGATGAATATAAAATAGTGTACTTCATCATCACTGTAAAGATCTGCAATAACTACTTTACCAACAGTAACACTCATATCAGTAATGAAATTAGAAAATTTTATCCCTCTTTTATTAATTTTAAAATTTTTATTAATTAAAAACTCAAGATAAAAACCTTTTATTCCGAGAATCCAAAGAAGACGAGAAAAAGTGCAAAACAGTAGACTATGAGTAACTCCATTGTTATGGACGGAAGAGATTGTTTTGTGTAGGGTGGGATCTGTTATGAGCTGCAAAACCTGGCGAAACCATTATTTATGGTTTCGTATTTGCACCTATAAATTGTCAGAGGGTTGGAAGAGATCTATACCTAACGATGGTGTATATATATATATATATATATATATATTTA
>NW_027106347.1:100590-112114 GCF_000696795.3 Halyomorpha halys | reverse complement strand
TATATATTTATCTTTGGGGGATAGGCTTCATCAAATAAAGTTAGTCACAACTCAAAAATTAGTAAATTTTTTACAATATTAAAAAATGAAAAAAATCTACACCCGTATTAAAAATATATACAACTAGCAAAATTGATATTATTCATGTTACTCAATGGCATGATGTAGACATGTTGAGAATCAACCTATTGGTTGAACTTCAATAGCATTTCTAGAGAAGATCTCTACGTCATTTTCTCTCTAGACGCCTAGGAGGATTATCACATAATGAAAAAGCCAAGTTAGAAACCTGTGTGTGCTTGAGTGATTAGAAAGTTTATTATGGAAGGATTGGCATCTGGCTCTGTCAAAATCGACAATTTATGGAACATTGAGGTCCTGATAGATGACTTGATTGGTGACTAATTATGGAGGATTGTGGAATTTGGATTGTAAGGATTAGATACAAGAAGGATTCTATGGTTTGGTCGAGTCCCAAATCTCAAAGCCGTAAGTCCAGATAGGCCTTATTATTTTAATATAAATGGGCCTTTTGTAATTAGTTAAAAGTATAGACCGTTTGTCTTGTAAGCATTGTAATAGTCGGAATCGACGAGCAGTTTCCATCCTTTTCAGTCTCAGTATGAGGATTTCAAGTAAAGGATATGTTCGAAAAGAATAAGAGGGATTATTAAAGGATACTGTGGGGCAGGAAGTCATGGGTTAATGACGATGTGTAAATGTTATTTAGTGGGATTTATTGGAATTTATTTTAATCGTCCAGTTTTGACACCATTCTTCAAGGGTGGTAATATGGGATTGGAAGGTTTGGGATATAATAAAAGAGTCATTATTCACTGATTATAGATACGTTTCATCGGCAGAAGAAATAATATTAAAATTGATATGCACGTTCTATATATGAGTGTATACAACTTAATTATGGGTTCATTATGAATCCTCTGATTCGGAGGATACTATTTAAATAAAAAGGAATATTTCTTAAGACAGAAATATTAGTAGTATTAATAATTCGCTGATATGGGTTCTATTGTATTGGGTGATATATGGTAGATAGTGCAGACAGTCTTTGTAAATCGGGCAGATTATTGTATGATGGATTAATCTTTGATACTGTTAAGCGTTGATATTATTGTTAGTTGTAAATAATTTCATAACTAATACTGATCATTTCCCCTTACTTATAAAAATTAATTATTTCACCAAGTAGATTAAATAGGTAAGCAATAAAGTCACAAAAGTTATAAAATAGAACAACACGAAAGCCGAACAGTTTATTAACATAATACAACGATAAGCTATAGCTTCCAGAAAAGTATTGTTTTTCATTTCCATACAATAAATGTGTTTTACTATAAAGTACAGTTTCACATCTTCATACCCCTTATATAGAAGATTGATATTTTATTTCTACTATGTATTATCATAATGTTAACTATAATCTTTAATAATGATGAGTTATATAATATATAATAGTTATCCGTGGATTTATTTAATGAGAAGGTGGTTGGGGTGCGGTAGTGATGAAGAAATTTATTTATCAGTGCCAACGTTTTGACTAGAATTTCAAGCCTCCATCGGGGCTAACAGCAAAATCTTGTAAACTCCCATAGTTTCCCATTTTTCAAGATCATATTACATATATTTTAGTAGACTGAATCACTTATATGAGGTGGTTTAGATGGTATTATATAAAATGGAAATATATTATTTTTCTTCACCTACGTCATAAGTTTTATTCACTATATATATATTATTATTGTCTTATTTTCTAATTACTTTTTTTCTTAGTTAACTTTATATTTTTCTTCTTAATTCTAATATTTGATTTACATATTTCATTAGTTACATATATTTTTTTCCATAAATTTAATTTTTAAATTTTTATTATTAAATTAAAATATTCGTATTTCGTTGTTCCTTGCATTATATAGCTTTATATTTTTATTTCATTAACTATATTATTTTACTTACATATTTAATTACTTATATACACATTTTATTTCCTATCTCTTTCATTACTTTATTTTTATCTATTTTCATTCTGTATAATTATTCACTTTTATCATTCTACATATACTTTTATTCATTGGTTGTCATCTCGTTTTCTCTTCTTAGCCCTGAAGAAGGCTTGAAATTCTAGCCGAAACGTTGGCACTGATAAATAAGTTTCTCCTTATTTGTGTTCTTTGCTGACCGCACCCCCAACCATCTTCTTCTAACTATTATACTCTTTAATAGTTTTATATGTAAAAATTTGTTATATGCAATTTGTGAATAACATTATTTAATTGAATAATAAAATTAAGGGATAGTTGTGCTGAAGGTGGCAAAATGAACCCCGATACGATATAAAATTTTATAACAATTTAGTAATAAAAAAGTTAATAAAATCTTTGAAGTTATTCGCTTGTGACGCAGGATGAAGTGAGACTAATGAGCACGGTAGGGGATGATAAGGCTTTCTGAAAGCTCACATCTTGTGCTCTTCCAACTTTTGTTCTGCCACAATTTAATTACAACCTCTCCCCTTCAAGGGTGTAATACCGTTGAATTCCACCGGTAAGGAGATTACACTCCTTCTCTTCACCAGAATGCCTGAGTAGATTAGAACTGTTTCATCCTTTTTTCTAATTTGCTTAAGGAAAATTCAGTGAGTAACTAACTGCTGTTCGTGACGAAGTTGCAATGTTTAAAGTTCATGAAGATGAATATTTCTTTTTTTTTATTTATTTATTTATTAACACTTACAACTGTATATAAAATACAACAAGCAAATTTGAAGTAAGATCATAATGATATGATACAGCATGTAGAGAAACTACCCAGTAGTAGAACTCTAAAAACATTTTACAATATAAGGTCTCGAGGCCATCTTCTTTTCAGGCGCGTCGGAGGATTGCCAGGAATGGTAGAGGAAGCAAGGTTAGATACTAGTGGGTTTGGGTGGTTAGGGAGTTTATAATGGAAGGAATGATATCGGTTTTGGGCTAGATCAGTAACATAAGGTACCTTTAGGTCTTTATAGATGGTTTTTTTTTTTTAATTAGACTAAATTTTATAACTAACGATAAACTGATCGTATAACCCTCTAAACTGAGCTCTATATCTTTAAAACAACCAACAACACAAGAAAACCTAATAGAACGTCATATAAAGTAGAGTACATTTGCTAAAAAATGCCCTAATAGAGCTATTTACGTACAATAGTTCTCGAGATACAGCTTAATAGTTAGTTAATTTATTTTTAAAAATCTATATCTCAAAAATCATTCGACATATAGATGTCTATTACCACTCAAATTAAAGCTAGTTTAATGGACTATAAAGTAATTTATAAAGTTAATATTTGTAGGAGTAGTAGTTTTAAAGATATTCACTGAAAATATATTGATTTATAGTTTTTCGGACAAATTTTCATGTGCCAAATTTATATTCATATGCAAATATCATAAAAACTACTACCTCTACGAAGATACGTGTCTTGAACTACTTTATAGTAAGTTAAATTTCCTTTATTTTGAGTGTTGGCAGACATATGTACATCTCATGGATCAAGAGATACATTATTTCAAAAATCAAACATTTTATCCAAACATACAAAACAACTAGAAATTTATTTTTTGTGAATTTATTCCGTCAAATATCATAAAAACTACTACTCTAACAAAGATAAAAGTTATAAATATTTTGTAGTAAATTTAACTAGCTTTAATTTGAGTTCTTGCATACATCTATGTCTATGTCATATGGTTTCTGAAATAATATTTTTCATAATATTGTCGGAACAACTATAAGTCAATTTATTTTAGCAAATATCATGAAAAGTACTACTCCTACGAAGATAAAGGCCATAAACTACTTTATAGTACATTAAACTAGATTTAATTTGAGTGCTAACAGATATCTATACGTCACATGGTTCCTGAGATATAGATAAATATCAAAATAAATTTACTGACTACTGATCTTTCAGTACATTCGGTACAACATTTTTATGAAATGTTGTTTTTTAAAAAGATATATCTCGGGAACTATTGAATGTAAATAGCTCTATTAGGGTTCATATTTTAGCAAATGTACTCTACTATGACGTTCTCTTAAGTTTTCAAGTGTTGTTGGTAGTTTTAAAGATACAGAGCTCGGAATGACAAAATAATTTTTTTTAACGTTTTGAAACGCCATTTTTCATTCCCCCTACCTTATACTTGGCAGACTCATTAATTTTGACTATTAATTATATATAGTTTTCATTAAAGTAATAAAAAAATGGGGTGAAATAACTATCTTTTTTTCTTCCCGGCTCTTGTGCTATTATTCCTATATTTTGTAACTATATTCATGAAGAGCTTCCTTTTGTTATAATTATTTATATGTTTTTTTTTGGCGTTTGCTTTTTTTTTTATTGTTCATACCTTTATTTTTTTATTTCAAATTATTTTTCATTTTATTTGGATTTTCCAGTTTTATTTATTGATGCGTAATTACGTTTAATGGAAGAACACTCTATTCATATAAAGGCTCCAAAGATAAATTAAAATTTATTTCATAGATTACTAAAATATGATTACTACCCAGAGTTAAAAGTAGTTCCTAGTAATGCAGCAAACTAAATGGGCAGTAACATTATCCAAAGAGTAATACTAAAACGTTAACTTTTTTAAATGTTTTCATGACATATGAGCTAGAATATTACATATATGAACATATTCACAATAATCATAATGACGCAAAGCTCGTTTGAAATAGGCTTGATCAATGTTCCCTTTGGTTTAACTTCCCTTAATCAGAAACTAGGCAATTGAAACTATCGGTCTAGAATGTCAATAACTTTGAGACTGTAATTTGGAACAGGGTACAGAGGGATGCAACAAGCATCCCATTTCCGCAAGGATTGAACCCAGTCAAAGTAGCTACTACATCCAAAGGTAATGCGGCCCGTTGTTTCCTATCCAATGATCCACGTTAGACTCAACCGATCTGTAGCGATCATATTGGATCTTGCTCGGTATCCATTATTAGATGTCGGTCTAAATTAAGAAATATAGATTCACTTAAAGGATGAAAATTAATTCTCATTAAGTACAGTAGTTTAGATTTATTTGTTAGCTAAATTTACTATGGATTTCTGGAAAAAAAAAATCAGATAGTTAACACACTTTTAATTGAGATGATAATCATAACAGACCTCAGCAATGTTGAACCCTGGATCAAAATGTAAGCCATGATCGTTCAGTTTGTTTAATAAAACCTAAATTTTAAGAAAATTATATATGAGTGCTTTATTAGTCATTACAACTATTTACTTGAAAAAAATAATTTTTATTTAATTAATATTTTTTTCACTACTACGAAGTGGTGGGAAGGATAGCTTCCTTTAATTACCAAAAAAATATGACAGTAGTTAAACGAATTTTCATAAACTCTTACTTCGAATTATCTTTAATTTCGTTTAATTTTTTTTTTTAATTTACTTATTGTTATTTACAACTGTATAAAAATATAAACAACCAGTAAATTTACTGTTTTAGGTGATATAATGACATACAAACATTTGAAGAATCCACTCATTTATAGAACTCCAATAACATTTCTAGAGGAATAGATCTCGAGGCCAGCTTCTTTTTTATGCCTAGGAGAATTATTAGGTAGTGGAGGAGAAGTTAGGTTAGAAACAAGTGGGTTTGTGTGGTTGGGAAGTTTATCATAGAAGGTTTGGTTTCCGGTTCTGGCCTAATCGGCAACAAATGGAACATTAAGGTCCTTATGGAGGACTTGATTTGTGACAAAGTAAGGATTATTAATTTTATGAAGGATTTTGGACTGAAAGGATTGGATACGGGAGGAATTCGATGGTTTAGTGGAGCCCCAAAGCTTTACTCCGTATGTCCTGATAGGCCTTATAATAGTCATGTAGATCAGTCATTTGTAATGGATTGGAAGTTTAGACTGTTTATGCAGTAAGTGTAGTAACAGCCAGAATTGATGAGCAGTTTCCTGTCTTTTCAATTTTGTATGAGGATTCTATGTCAGTGGTTTGTCCAGATGTATTCCTAAGTTATGGATCTGTTCAACAGGAATAAGTGGGGTATTATTAAAGGATTCTGTGGGGCAGGAAGTCTTGGGTTTACGTCTGAGGGTAGTTGGGAAGTTTATTATGGAAGGATTGGTATCTGGTTCTGGCCAAATCCACCTTAATTATTAACATATCCTCCTGAAAACCCCGGTAGTAAGTAAAATGTCGCTTTTCGAATGTACTTAATTTGATTTTATTTGTGACAAAGTAAGGAGCATTAAGGATTTTACGATGGATTTTGGACAGTTTTGAACTGTGAGGGGGAAAGATGGTTTAGTGGTTATTCGTAAGCTCAATTTCGTGTGTCGAGATATTTCGTTTATTTAAAATAACATACCATTTTCATTGTATATAGTAATAGAAAAGAGCTAAATATAAACTGAAAAAGTATTTGATGACTAATTAATGGAGAAATAGAGAAGCGAGTTTAGTGGGACTGGCAAATTGGAAACGGCCGAGAACGCTCCATCTTTCTCGATTCCAACCATAATACACAGCGTTGTTGTCTTTTGTTTACCTGTTGTATTCATTGAAGTAAAATAGTTGATATTTGTTATTCGTAACCTGAGAAACTGTAAAAAATGTTTTTAAAATGAGGTCCTTCGATTTTTTTTTCTTGTCACCAATTTACATGAACCAAGTGAAACTAACTGGAGCGGTAAGTGAAAGTTATGTGTTTTTTTTTAAAGTATAATTTCATACTATTATATACATAATTTCATACAATATTCAATAAAGAACTGTTGAGTTATAACGGTGAGACGAGACCTTAGTTTTTATTTTAACCCGAGAAGATATAAATAGTATTTATAAAACAGTTAGTGCCAATACATTTTCAGAAACAAGCTGTCAATATTTCATCTGATAACGAGATCACGATGACGGAGGTCTTGTTTGATGTAATTGAAAAAAAAAAAAAAAACTGCCTCAAATGATCCGATACACTCTCAATCGTATATTCGTAGCGCAATACTTACATACGCAGAACTCGACCACTACTCAGCTTACGCTGCTCTTCCTCATGGCATATCAACTTTCATACACATCTCTCAAAAAAAACATAATTTATGTTCTAATTACAGGATTTTATGATCTATAACGGCCCTCGTTCAAAAGAACCGAGGGAGCCTCATCGCTCTATGCCCTCTGACAATTTAACAGAACCGCGGCATAATGGGGCGAAAAAGTAAGTTCCTTCGACTCCAAAACATACTCGGAACATTAAGGAGACTGATAAATGTTTCACATGCAATGTGTTTGGGGTTGTGTTATTTCCAATCAAGCCATAATTGGATAACATGATTGCAATGAAATATTTTTAAAAAATCTCTTAAATTCATCTTTAGCTGATGACTCGAATAGTGCAGCTTTTGCAATTGTTGGTAAGAAAGATAGAGCAGTTGAACTAGCGGATTCTTTACTACATAATTAGAGATGACTGTTATAGAAATATTTTATAGATAGCTATTAAGGTAGGTGTTCCATTATTAATAGTAACAATGTAAAAGATATTCAGGCAGCGTTCCAAACCACCAACGAGGTCCTGCCTAGGGTTTCGCTACTCATATTTTAATAGTAATTGGTTCGCCTCAATGAATGCAGTAGCAGTTAAAGCGGCCTTCTAATGCATTCATTGAAGCCCTACGAAACCACTGCAACTAGCTATTTTTTTTTTAACGAATCAGTTTTTGTTTTTTTTAGTTTTCATAATTTTTTTTTTGTTGGCTAATTTTTTTTTTTAAATGAAGTAGGTTTTTTTTTATTATCTCAGTTTTCATGATATATATTTTTTTTTTTGGTACATTTAAAATTATAAAATTGTTTCGTTTCAGTTTTCATTGATCAATTTTTTTTGTTGCTTGATTTTTCCCTCTATGTCCATTTATTAAAATATAAATTGGTTTGGTTGAAGTTTTCATGGATTTTTTTTTCTGGTTGGCTTATTTTTTCCTTTATGTTCATTTAAAAAAATAAAATTGGTTGATTTGAGTTTTTTTTTTAATTGGCTCATTTTTTCCTCTATGTCCATTTATTAAAATTATAAAATGGATTTTCTTTCTGGTTGGCTGATTTTTTCCTCTATGTCCATTTATTAAAATATAAATTGGTTTGGCTGCACTTTTCATGGATTTTTTTTCTGGTTGGCTGATTTTTTCCTATATTTCCACTTATTAAAATATAATAAATTGGTTTGGTTGCAGTTTTCATGGAAATGTGAGATCAGACCATCATTCATTGTCACAGCACTAGACTAGTTTACCAAAAACAAACAAATAGATACATTTTACGAGAATAAGACTAACACATAGATTAAAAGGAAAATATAATAAAAAACCGGTTACTGGATACACTTGAATATTAGCAACAATATTCCGATATCAGATTAGGCAATCTGAGTCCAATGAAATATCAAGGAGTAAACTGAAAATTACTAAAAGCGACGTCAAACACTGGGGTACCTCCAGCCGCAAATGCCGTAGAGGGGAGGTCCTAAAGACCAGGCTGAGAATAGGTCACACGAGGCTCACCCACTCTTATCTTATTTCAAAAGAAACGCCTCCGAACTGCCAGTATTGCAACAAAAATTTGACAATTAGGAAAATTTGCTAAGAACGCTTATATTTCACATCACACCTCAATAGCGTAGGATTGAGAAATTTCAAAAACCCTCGGAGACGATGATAAAAAAAATAGAATTGGTGTTTTAGTGTTTAAAATCAAAAGGTTTACTCAAAAAATTTTAACATTGAAAAGAAAAAAAATTGTAATAATAAAAAAGAAATAAAATTAAATTAAACAAATATAAGCACTTAACAAAAACATCTCCAATACTGAACCATTAGTATTCATTGTTTAGAAAGATTGAGCAGTTGAACTAGCGGATTCTTTACTACTTAATTAGAGATGACTGTATAGAGATGACAGAAATATTTTATAGATAGCTAATAAGGTAGGTGATCTATTATTAATATTAACGATAAAAAAAGATATTCAGGCAGCGTTCCAAACCACCCACGAGGTGCTGCTTAGGGTTTCGCTACTCATTTTTTTATACTGGATGGTTCGCCTCAATGAATGCAGTAGCAGTCGAAACCACTGGCACTTTTTTTTCTTTTTCTTTTGCCTCCTTTTTTTGGCTATTTTTTGTTGGCTTTTCTTTTTGGTGGGCTGATAATTTTTTTCTTTCTAATTTTTTTGTTTGCCTTTTTTTTGGCAATTTTTTTCGTTGGCCTGCTTTTTATTTGTTTGCCTTTTTGGGGTTTTTTGTGCTGGATTTTTTCCTTAATGCCTATTTATTAAAATTATAAAATGGTTTGCTTGGTGTTTTCATGGATGTCTTTCGTCGGGTTGGCTGATATTTTCCTCAGTGCCCATTTATTAAAATTATAAAATTGTTTGGTTGGTGATTTCATGGATTTTTTTCTCGTCAGGTTGGCTGATTTTTTCGTCAGTGCCCATTTATTTTAAAGAATAAAATGGTTTGGTTGGTGTTTTCAGACTATTTTTCTGGTTGGCTGATTTTTTTTTGGCTGGTTTTTTGGCTGGTTTTTTTTTTTTGGCTGGTTTTTTTTTGGCTTACTTTTTTTTCTCTAATTTTTTTTTGTTTGCCTACTTTTTTTTTCTTGTTTCTTTTATTTGGCTTTTTTTAGCTTACTTTTTTCTTTGGCTGGTTTTTTTTTTGTTTACTTTTTTTTGGCTGTTTTTTTTTGGCTACCTTTTTTTTGGCTTTCTTTTTTTTTGGCCTCCTTTTTTTCGCTAATTTTTTTTTGCTATTTTTTTTGTTGGCTTATTTTTTTGTTGTTGGCCTACTTTTTTTTTGTTATTTCTTTTGGTTAATTTTTTTTTTAGTTTGCCAACTTTTTTTTTTTGTTTTCCTTTTTTTTGGCTATTTTTTTTTTCACTAATCAGATACTTCATCAGGCGCAAATGGAATGGAATGAAGAATTAAAGAGGAAAGGAATGACCATCAGTCCCTTAAGAAGCAAAATACTTCAAGTCGGCAGAACTCAAGAGGATATCAGAATTGGCAGTAATAAAGAAGTGATGGTGGTGACAGACTATACCTATCTGGACACAATATTCAATAGGTCTGGAAAAGTTGATTCGGAAGTCTCAAGCAGAACATGGAATGCCAATTCCGTTTACTATACGATCTGCAATATTGATGTGCATTTAATAAAATGACAACAAATGTAAGAATAATAATACAAATATTTAAAAAAAAAAAGATAAATTAGTAACAAAAACTTTTAATAGTGGCTCAAAAAAGAGGCAGTTTGATTGGCTGAGTAACATGGAAACTAAGATTTTAAAAATATATGAAACCATGCGGTGGTTTAGTGGCTTACAGATTTATAACTGTTGTGTTAGGAAAAAAATAGTTGGGGCAGAATGAGAAGCTCCACCTATCCAAGACTTTCTTCTTACCGATATTTCTTTATGAAGCAGAAAGCTGGATCCTGAACGAGAGTTTACAAAGCCGTATTACTGCAACAGAAATGAAGTTTCTTAGTAGAATTATGGGGAAAACACGGAGAAAATGTCTCCAAAATGACAGGATCAGAGTGGAGCTAAAGATAAGCCCTGTGCTGGAAACTCTGAAAAGGTGGCAGCTGAGGTGGTATGAAGGATCACCACAGAGACCCAATCAAAACACAGGAGGAGAGGTCAGTGGAGAGAAGATCGAGAGGGCGACCCAGAGCCTCATACGCCAGCCACATGGAAATAATTGAAAGGCGAAGAGGGAAGACACTGGAAGAAATTAGGATCCTTGCCAGGAATACGAACGCATGGAACTATGGTTAGAAGCACCCCCACGCTGAAAGGCATATGGGTGGAAGAAAAAGAAGAAGACGAGTTAAAGGAAATGAAAAAAAAAAAAACATGATAAATAATTGTTTTGATTGATCTATGAATATGAATTATTAATGAATATTTTAGTTAATATATTAGAAACACAGATACAAATTGGGAGTTATATAATGATTGTTAAATTCACTCCGTTTTCCAATTTTAGTCTTAAATAACTTAACTAACTTAAGTCTCCTCTTCCCGTTTGAGGTAAAAGTTTCAAAACCGGTATAGGACCGTCGTTACTTGGGGGTTTTAGCGGGGTAGTTTTGCCGGGAAGGATTGCTTATTAATATTGTATATAATTGCATATAATAATATTATGATTTCCTCTTGTGAGATTATGACATGTCGTACATGATATCGCTCGGTCACTAGATATATCGTATATATATATATAAGTTATGATGAGTCAGAACTCAAGAGTCAAAAAAAAGGGAAATAGGGGCACGAAAAGAGACACACAAGCTTCACTAAGATACTACTTTATTCCTCTGTCTAATGCTACATATATACCTTCTGGCTTGTTTACATGGGGAGTTTAGGTATTAAGGCTCATAATACCTATGCTCTGTTTATAACTCCCCCCTGCCAGTT
>NW_027106347.1:92351-93835 GCF_000696795.3 Halyomorpha halys | reverse complement strand
AACACTAAACGAATTATTTTATCTAGAAAATAAACAATAAATAAACATAATACATTGACTAATAATTTTTAAAATGTTTGAAATAATGAAAAATGCATTAATCTTAAGAGTGTAGTTTAAAATATATTTCCAAAACCCACAGGTTTTTATTTTATATTAAAAAATAATACTTATTTATTATGTAGTACTACAGTTCGGGGGTGAGCCTTAGCTTCTCTAAAAATGTTCATCCTTTCCTATCTATTTCTGGTCTTCTACCTCCATTCAGTGACGCCTAATGCTTTTGTATCCTCTTTGACGTCTTGCACCCACCTTATTCCAAGTATAGACCCCATACAAGAGCTTACTCGTCGCTCTACTACCAGGCATTCTTATTATAATGAAATGAAATAATATGAAAAAATAATTTTACTCTGGAACATATATCCAGAAGAATAAATCCTAAGAATAAATATATGGTTCATACATTATGATTTTTGTCTGGCAAGAATTTATAACTTTCCAGTAGGTAAAATGAAATTACATTGGGATATTGGCTTAACTACTGTTTATAATGTTAATCAATATATGTCTATTTATCTGATTACAATGTTGCGGAGGTTTGGTTATACAATTAGTGAAGGAATAGGTGTTGTTTAAAGGAAAGAATGGATGAGGATTGGCGAATGGAGATGGGAAGAGAATTCCAGAAGAAGGTTGCACGTATGACGAAGGATGTACTGAAGAAGGAGGTTCTAAAGGAGGCAATATATAAATCAATTGGTTGAGATCTGGTGTTTGGAGTGGATGAACGAAGAGTGAGGAAATCAAGGATATTGGTAGATTTTTTGATTTCAAGAACTTTTGGATTTTAAGAACGAAGGTAAATTATATGACATAACCATCATATTCGGAGTACAATAATAAACTGGATCGCATTGTTGTATAAAGAATACAACTCTGTAATACTCCAAAGTCTCCACATGAATCCTAAGCTATCGAAAATTAAGACATTTTCCTAAAACCAGTGATGGTTTAACTTATAAACAATACAGCTACTAGGCTTAGGGTCTTGACTTCATAAAACATCGGAGAAGCAATAAAAATACAAAATCAATTTGACCATCTTAAACTGTATAAACTTAGAATAGAAGACAGCATTGTGCATTTCCAATTTCTAATGTTTCATTTCGGATATCTCTAGCGTTATTGATCACAAAATTCATACGAAACAGATAGATCTCGGATAGAATTTCGGAGAAAATTTTGTTTATATCAATCTGATTTGTTACCTTTTCTAAATCATATTACAAATCGTTCTGTCTACAGGAAATGTTGAAATAGTCCGGTGAGCATAAAACTTCGTTTACAGCAAACGTGTCAAGTTGAAGAAGTTAACTCGATCGCTGCATTTAAAACACGACAGATATCAGAACAAATAAGAACAATAATACATACTAAGATACAGGAAGGTATATTAAGAAGAGAAATACTTTATTTATTCA
>NW_027106347.1:85102-91306 GCF_000696795.3 Halyomorpha halys | reverse complement strand
CTCCTCGAAGCAGGCGAAGTCTTTTCTTTAATTAAAAATAGTAAATCAATGTAGATTTACTGTCAAAGTCTCTAAAGCTAACAACTTGAACAGGTGGGTGGTTCCTGAATTATTCTTTACTCATTTATTATTATCATTATTAATTTTATTTTTATTTATCCTTTCTCAACCTTTATTTAATCCCAACTTACTTCTTTATTTCCCGTCTTTTAGTGTGCTTTCACATATCTACTTTTCTGTTTTTGCGTTTTATTGCATCTCCTGTACATTTTTAACCTTATTGTTTACGTAACTTTTTAAATTCTTATCATTTTTTATGTTATAATAATACTATTTTATTTCTTCTTCTCTTTTATTTGTATATAATTTTCTTTTCGCTCATTTTTACATAATTTTAACCCTACCTTAATGCACCTTTTTTTATCTTATTATATTACTATTTCAGAATGTTCTTAGCTGTTTTTTGTACCTTTTTAGCACTGATAAAGCTGTACAAAGTTGGGTGGAACGTCGATGAAGAAATAGTTGTTAACTATTTTTGTTCTTTTTGATCATCCTCTTCATATTTTAAATCATTCGGTCAATTACTATATATATATATATTAAGTGGTCTGTGATGTCATTCATCTTTCTAGCTCAAAAAAGAAAAGTCATGCGAAATTGAAATTCCATATTTTAGGAGGGCATATACCTGGGATGAGACAGCGACTTTTGCAAAAAAATTGAAACACTTTTAATTTCGTTTACTTGAAAAAAATTAACGGTTCCAATTTTTAGTAATAGTAAAAAATATAAAATATTTAAGAATTTTATGAATACGAGTGGAGAAAAATAGGAAATGTATACATCCAAGATCTTCCGATTGCATTAAGTATCTTTTGTTATACTGTTCTATTATGGGTAGGGACTAAATTTATGACTTGAATTCTCCACCTCTTCCAAGAAGCTGTTGTAAAGGCTAGAAATCTGGCAGAAAAGTTAACACTAATAATTTTTTGCTTATTTGTGTTCTACACCACCAACCATCTTCTTAGGTCAGCAATTTTATCGTAATTAAAAATTTATATTCATTATATATAAAAAATAAAAAATAAAAACAATTTGTTAGTGATATTTTCAACAAGAACACACAAAATTTGGGGATGTCCGAGTGGTAAATGAAAGTTGTGAGATTTTTTATATTGACACGGTACATTTTCAATTGACCAATATATTTATTTACAATGTCTTGGAAATTTCAATTTGAAACGAAACTGTAATATATAAACTTCTACCTAGTTAATTTCCAAATTAATTCCAGTGATCAAATTCACTCATTTGAAATGTTCAAGCTTTCTACTTCACAATGAATAAAAGTGATGATTATTCAAATCGATTGGAATTTATTAACTCCCATTCATTTAGGACAAATAACAGACAATAATCAATCATGTGTAATTACTCAATTACATTCAACTTCATGTATTGACACTGATTTAGAATCGTTTCCGATATTTGCTCAACTCAAAGCTGTTCTCAACCACTCGAATACAATGCATTGTCAGTAATTATAATTAATTTTAGAATATCTCTATAATATAAAAAGGCTGTTCTGGATGGCCCTGATTGTATGATCAGTAGATAAAATAGATAATTCTCAAATTTATTATGGTAATATACAATTTGTTTGTTTGGAAAATATAACAACTCGGTTCCTTTTACAAAATATACCGGGACTAATTACCTACTAAATCACGAAAAAACGATAAAAATGTTCATTTCTTAAAAATTATTATCATCATCATCCCCTCTTCTACCGCAGTGTGGTGTGAGGTTCCTCCTAATAGAGTGTGGCCCAAATGTCTCTCTCTTGAACCAACTCTCTTATCTCCATTCCATTCCATGCATCCTGAATGCCTCTCTTCCACACTGTCCTCCCAGTAGATGCCAGGCCTTCCTCTGGGTCTTTTCCCTTCTGTGCGGGTCTCGTAAGTCTTCTTGCCCCTTCTATCTGGAACCATCCTAAGAAGATGTCCAAACAATCATTGTGCTCCTCAAGCATGGTCTCAGCCGGTCTGACGTCAAGACTAGTCCGAATGGTGACGTTCCGAATCCTGCCTCCCCGTGTCTCTTTTTCTATTTTTTGCAGATACCTCATATCCATGGCTTGTAGCTGAATCCTGTGTTTTGAGCTGATGGTCCACGATTCTGAAGAGTAAGATAGAATAGGAAGGAAGGTCGATTTATAGACGAATAGTTAGGTTTCCTTTGTCACATCTTTTCTTCCCAAGAGACCTCGTTTGACTATACTGAACATCTTCCCTGCTGCTCCAATTCTTTGGGCCATTTCTTCGTCAATGTTACCACTTTCATTGAGATGAGGTCCTAGATATTTAAAACTCTCGACCTGCTCTAATCTCTGTCCTCCAACCCTTAGTACCCTCATTATCCTGTCCTCATTATCCTTTGGGGTTTCTTTCCAATTATCATATATTTAGTCTTCACCGGATTAATCGTTATATTTATTGTGGATAATTCTTCTTGGAGAAAATTTATGTTATGTTGGAAGTCTCGGCCATTTGCAGCTAGTAAGAAGAGGTCGTCAGCGGCCAATAGGGAAAATTTTGTAGGGTGCAGGTTTCTTATTATGGACTGGGCCCTCCTTAGTGCCAAGTCTAAAACTATGTTAAAGTGCAACGGAATTTTATTTAATTATAATTAAATAAAAAGAAAAAATATCAATAATAAATGTTCAATAATCAATAATAACTCAATAACTGTTTTTCTGTACTTTAATTAACCGATTAGGGCTCCCATTTCCGATAAATGCATTTTCACCTCTTTTTAGAATTATTTTTGTATATATGACTATTTGTATTATATACTAAATTTAAGTGTTTTTTTTAATATTATTTCATTATACATGCACATGATAACTTACATTCTGTTTATAACATTCGTTATTCCGATCTCATTAGTTTATTTGATTGTTGTATATTAGTTTGATTTATTACCATCTGATATGCCAATTTAATAATTTTGTTTGTGCCCATAATTCCCTGAACTTGATCAGCTTAGCATTACTAACAGGAATTTTTCCTGTTCATTTATTACCTCTATGGTAAAAAAGTTATGGTTCTTTACTTCTGGGAAATCCCTATTTATTATTATATAATTTATTTCTTTGTCTTCAAAAAGATTTTCCCTTTATTTATTTTTTTCACTCTTTTATTATTTAGGTACAGTTTTCTCTTTTTACTATTGAAGGTTTTAGCCTAAAGGCTTTTTTTTTTTAAATTACAAAGTACAATTTAAATTCCTGGTTCCTGTTTCCGATTATTTAAAGCTTGGAATTAAAGCTAACCGTATCAACAATAAGCGAAACAAAGTAAGATATTTTTTTTTATTATTCGAATTTCAGCTTTGTCCTCTCATGCTCATGGTTTATTTATTTTTTTTTTTTTTGCATTGCACAGCCCACTCTTTTAAAAATTATATATTTTTTTTGTTCATGTATATATTTTTTTAAAATAAATGGTATGTTAGATACTACTGAATTAGGACACACATGTATTCAAAATTTGAAAAATATTACAAGTTAATAATATTTACGAATTATTTTGGCATTGTTTAATATAATTTTTTATCATTTTGTTGGGAAAATTGTAAAATGGAAAAATAAAAACGGTTCAGATAAGCTGGGTTTTGGATATGAGAAATCAAAATAAACGGTGTTCTTGAGCAATTTCCATTTGAGGGGTCTGGTATGTGAAAGGTAGGTAGAATCTGATTTTAATAAATAACCCTTTGATATTTCAATACGAAGGTCGAGCTACCTAAAGATTTGTTCTCCTAAAATTTGTACCCCCTGTTGAGTTATAAACTTTAAAAAATTTAAAACTATTTTTAAGTTATTCAACATGTTTGTGAGATAAATTGTATCAATTACAATATGTATTGTGATTCCAGCTACGTTTTGGAGCATTTGATTGTTGTGGACTAGTTCCTTTATTGTTTATTGTTTTTTTTAATAAGTAATGTTTTTAATTTAGAAAACCTCTTCCAAAATGTATTATTAATTATGAATTCAACAATTTTTTAAAATTTTATGACATGAATGATGGTAAAATACGAGTAAATGAAATGTTATTTATTTTTTTTTTTTCAATTTGATAAGAATAAATCTAGTACGCGAATCCCAAACACAACCTTCACATATTACAATAATTCAAGATTAAATTAATCCTTGTTCGTTTTAAAACATCAATTTGTTGATTATGATTTCTTTATAGGATGGCAATATTTCTTTTTATTATATATTTCATATGGTAGATAATACAATATATAATTTAAGTGTTGCCATTACAACCATGAAAAGAAAAAATATTTATTTTATCTTGTGATAATTTTTATCAATGATCTTATTCTATCAAATGTCTCATTTGTATCTTTAAAATGAGAGATGGTTGACTTTTCCAAAAAAGTCATTAAAATCAACATTACTTATTATTATAAATTAAAGGTTTCCAATTTTCAGTGTTCTACTTTTATTTTTTTTAAATTTGATATTTAAGACCTCTCAGACTATTTCCTAAATGATATGATTTTAGACAAAACGTAGCTGTGAAACCCTAGGTATATAGCCTACCTACAGTAATTAATTTCAGTTTTTTACAGCTCTTAGTTATATTTATATATTAATATTTTATATATTCGTTTGTTATTATTATAAATAAGTGCCGAATTTTCAATTGTCTTTTTTTTTCTTAATTTGACATTTAAGACCTCTCAGATTATTTCAGTAAGGATATGATTTTAGCTAAAGCTGTATAATCGCAAGTACCTACCTTAAATGATTAATTTAATGATAATAATAGATTTCATATATAGTTAAGTTAAAGTTTAAATTGGGAGTGGTTAGCTCATTGGTAAGGCTTTGTGCTACTAACTCCAAAGACTGGGGTTCCAATCCGGCTGTGAAAAATAATTATTTTCTGTTTCAAGCCGTGCCTTATGGAGTCGGGAGACCTTTGGGATGCACCCCACCTCATAATGTAGGTATCCTTAAGTGGATAAAAATCCGGCAGTCGAGCATGATTCTGACTAAATCACCTCCTTGCACAACTGCTGATCTAGTAACAGTACTTCCTTACAAAGTAATCAACTCCTAAATCTTCATGGATCTTTGCGGTACAGATTCTTTCTATTTTGTAAAGTAAAAATCATGTGATGCAAGAAAATAATTATGTATTATTGACTATTCTTGGTATTTAATCAGTATATTTTTATTTTTTTGAGGAAAAATAAATTTTTGTATACTTAATTGGTTGGGTTTCACATTACCATCACCGAAAGTCAATAACCTAACTTTGATTTATTTTATATAGTATTTAATCATGAACATTTAGTACCTGAGGACTGTAAAAAGATCTTTAATGTACTTAAACATAAGGAATCCACCGAAACCATAAATTTATATTCAAAAGCAATAGCAGGGCAATATTTCACACAGAAACAAAATGAGGATTCATATTACCATCTCCACTAATATGTCTATTCTGATGGCTTTCATTTGGAAATCGTCCCGGAATAACCTGATATTATTCATGCCATCAGTGGACACTTGAGTATTTATCAGTGTATCGCCACATTAATCATCGATGCAAGGATTTCTGGTATCTGTGGTTTATTGAAACCATCATGGACTGCGATGTGGTACTTTCCCAGAATGGGAGCTATAAATCGTGACTGTTACATATTCAGCTTGTCAAGGACAGCGACAGGAGGGATAATGCAGTTGTAGTGGAGAGATAATTAGGGGCATGTGTGAGAGGGTAATGTGGGGGAAGTGGGGGAGCAGGGGTTGACCATGGCATAAATTGTGGGCTCCGTCCCAGATAGCAGCGGTCTGTTGTACGTCGTCGCCTGCTTGCAAATGGTGTAATGGTTTGCAACCTTACTACTACCACATGTTAATTCATTACCATATTATATCAAAATTGATAATGTTTAAATAAATCGAATGATGTCTGGTACAGAGCTATATACTAAGAGAGAGAAAACTGAAGAAAATAATCACATTAAACTTACGTACTACTGCCTATCTAAAATAAAAATTACAAATAAAAGAACGTTAAATAAAAATAATATAAACAAGTAGCATATATGTAATATAATTAATAAAACTAATTTATAGAAGTATTGTATACATAAACAAAAACTAAC
>NW_027106347.1:82639-84397 GCF_000696795.3 Halyomorpha halys | reverse complement strand
ATCATGATAATTAACAAAATATTAAAAATAATTTAAACTAAATAATAAATGTAAAAAAAATGAATTTCTTAAACTTTTACTTTCTGTCAAGATTTGAACTATTAGGAGAAAAAAAACACCATCTGCTTTTACGGCCCACTTATATATTTCCTTTAATGATGAGTATTGAAACTTAGAAAGTTGGTTAGACATGGTAATTTTTAGGTTTTAATACTTAAAACTAATGTTTTTCTAGATTTCTTAGTGCTTATTTGTTCGTACGATAAAAAAATAAATAAATAAATAGATGAACTAATGTTAATATTATTATGTTAGTTGGGGAAAGAAATTCACCCGTGATTTCTGAATCCCTCATATACGACATTACGGTTCATAATAATAAATTTATACTATTCTGGGAGGAAGAACCTAAAATATTACAAAAGTTTTAAAATTAAAAGGGGGGGGCTAACATTGAAACGGAGAAATCCATATTATTAGGGTGCTGATATTAAGGCTATCGAAATGAAAGCCAGCCTGGGGGAATGATCCTCATCGATTTCCCTCAAGCTGACAAACTTTATATCCAAGAGGGAAGAGAGATGCTTTCAAGAAACTTACTTTCCAAAAGCAATTAAATGTCTAATTTACATCGGCTCTGATTAAATAAAGAGAACCTAATGAAAAGGCTTTCTTAAAAGAGGGTCGCTCTATATTTAACAAGCGATTTAGAAATAGAATTAAATGGATGTCCAAGAAAGAAATTTTTATTTTGTTATAGTGGGCAAGGTTATGAATTGCGTCATAACTATTTGGTTAGTCGCATAATTACAGGACGTCCTTAATGGATGGCACTCACAAAAAATAGACGTGGGAGTGACGAACCAACTCTACGAAAAAACCACGTCAAGAAACGCGCTATATATTTCTTAATACATCGCGCGAGAACTTAGGCCTCCATGTCGCCCATTTAAAAACAACAAACCTTCAAAACCATATTTATCGAATAACGAAATTCAGAATTCTATAATCCAGGAAATTGAGCTTCTTTAAAACTTAAGTTAATAAAAATAATTATTTTCATTAAAATGATCATAGGTGATATTTAGAGCCAGAATAGAGACTTCTAAAATGTTGCTGATACCAGTCACTCGATTTGTGGTTTTGTTTTCTATGAATAATGGCTCTTTTGACAGTGCATAAGATTTAATAAATGAGAGTATATTGCACAATCTGATTGTGTAACGTTTGTTTTGATTGTTTGTTTAAAGTAGTGTAAAACCGGTTTTAGAATGATTGTTCTGGTTATGATTGCTCCTGTTGAGGCCTTTCTTTATGTTTCTTCTGACTAGGATTGAATTACGGAAATCGTTTACCTGAGACCTGAGCTAAGTTTCAAAAAAGGGGTTTCTGTAATATGAAAGCTTTTTGCAATCTGATTGTGTGAACTTAAAACAAAAAACCTAGTATTTGTTGTTATTGAGAAGGTTGTACTACTATTGCGTTTGAAAATTTTCTACTGAATGTTCCCCTCTCTCTTAAGTCTATTTTGCTATCTATATGTCGTCGGGAAGCCAGGATAATCGCTGAAGCCAATTATCCAAAAATAAGTTAATTAATTTATAAGGAGTCCTACAAAACTATTATTATAATTGAATTATTTTCCAGAGGGTTTTTATGTTTTCCAGTTTATCAATTATTGAATATCTTTATATTTATAAACTATTGTTACCATTTAAATACAAGATACATTAGGGAGTGGTAAAATTTATGTATATA
>NW_027106347.1:73223-82589 GCF_000696795.3 Halyomorpha halys | reverse complement strand
ACTTTTATTTTTACTTAATAGCTCAAAGAAAATTATGTTATATTATAATAACTTAGGGAAATGATTTAGATAGCTTGCTATAAAATATTAAGAGAATATTACAACTGTTTACCTAAATCAGTGGATGTGGAAGATGTAGGCTGGTTGTTATCTGTTCCTTCTAGTGTCTTCCTTCTCTTCTAACCCCGTCTTTCTTTCTCAAGCCTGGCCCTTTCTCTCCTTTGCCTTCGTCTTCAATGCCCTTTTTTCCTGGTCTAGTTGTCCTGCCCTTTTACTCCCACCTACGCTTAGAGGCGTCACCTTTTTTGAATCTTATTCCTCATTGGCCATAGGAGACAACGCCCCCCTAGGTAAGAGTCCTCCAGAGAGGGGATGGGAAATTTCTGGCGTGTCAAGGAAAGGTCTCTACCTGCCTTAATAGCTTCTGTTCCTTCGTCATGTGGTAAGAACTCTCTGAAAGCTCTGATACACAAGACCAGTGCGGTACACAAACACGAGGGTCTCCTTGTTGACAACTATCCCTTCTTGGAGGGCAGGTATCGCTGTAGATGTGGCTAAATTATTTAACATTTATACGATTGTGTAGTTCAATAAATATGAATTTATTGCTAAAATAAAATTGATTACTAGCTGTTCGAACAAAATTCATATTCATATGCAAATATCAAAAACTAATACACCTACGAAGATAAACGTCATCAACTTCTTCATTGCACATTAAACTAATTTTTATTAATTTAATAGACATCAGTATGGCTCATGGTTCGTGAGATAAACATTTTCACATGTCGGTATTCAATTACTGATTTTACTAAGGGGATCTGAAGTTCTTCTCTCATTCTTTCATTCCTTATCCTATCTCATAGGATCCATCTCCATCTACCCAAACCCACTAGTTTCTAACCTTGCTTCCTCTTCCATTCCTGACAATCCTCCGAGACGACTGAAAAGAAGATGACCTCGAGACCTTCTTATGTAGAAATATTATTAGAGTGCTACCAATGGGTAGTTTATCTACATGTAACACTTCATTATGATCATAGATCAAATTTACAGTGTATTTTTATTTAAATACAGTTGTAAATATCCTTTAAAAAAAACATTTTGCATTAGTTGTGGTAGGTAGGTGCAACAATAGACAACAATGCGTTATTTCGATTCGGTTTAATTCAAAATTCAAATTCCAGACTTGGCCACGTCACAAGCTTGGGCAAGAAAATTAAGTTAATTTTTCATTTATTGCTCAATATCTTGATTATTAACTTTCTCTTTAAAGTGAAGTAAATAATTAATCAAAATAATATAATATAATTAATAAAACTAGTTTATAGAAGCAGTGATATACATGAAAAAAAAACTAACCAACTTTGCCACTTTACCGCTAGGCAACAAAATTAAATTTATTCTTCATCTATTGCTCAATATCTTAACCACTACCTGTATTTTTAAAGTAGAGTAAATTTGATAAAAATTTTACCTTTAACATTATTTTTAAAAAATATTTTTTTTAAGCCTCACTGAATTAATAAACAAATAGTGATCACTTTTTACTAACTAAATTAACTTGTTTGTAACTAAATATTAATAATTATATCAGTTCGCATTTACATTAAAAATATTAGCTAGTAAGATGTGGACCTACGGAATAATTTTCGATCTAATCGGGCCAGATCTTTCCATCCCGTTATATAAATACCTGATAACACAAAAACAACTTATGTTTTACTAACGTTGCTAAGTAGTATAACTTCGTAGACTTCTTTTTTCATAAAACAAGGAGGTCGTATTATGTGCTTATGAGTTACGTCCTCGCCCACGGTAGCCCTTAAAATTTAACTTGCTTAATCCTTTTTACAGGGTCCCTCGAGAAAACCGCTTTCTAAAGGAAGGAATCACAACCCTCTTCCAAGAACGGGGTTAGCTTCACTTGCTGATTAATTCGAGGAAGTTGTTCACTATAATGAAGTTGTAGTTGTTGTGAAGTAGATGAATAAGCCACCTCCCACCACGCTACTTCACCTAAACTTGATCTTATCCAGGCGTTTAACACTTTATTGTAAGAAGTTCGGTATTAATTCTACTCATTTGAGGAGTTAGAGGAAGTTTTTTTTTCTTCTATTTTTACAGGATTTGACTTTTAACAAAAAGAGGATTTTTAAGTAAATAAAAGATCACTTTTCTTTTTGATTACTTTTTCTCCTTTTTTACGAGATTTATAATTTCAGATTATTCGGCTTCAGATTAGGGAGTGTGACTTCTCCCTCCCCCCTTTCAAAAAAAAAAAAATTAGAAAATCAAAAACGTGAAATTCGAGATTCGAGAACGTACTTCAAACTTCGAATATTTTAATAAAACATTTTACTCAAAGAAATTACTTCAACTTAATAAAACTAATATATACTGGTTATACCAATGTCTATACCTCTTACGTCAAGGAATGAGGATTTCATAGACACGATATTGTATTTCAGCAGATACAAATTATTGTGATGTATCAACATTCGCATTAAATTAATACTAATAACTCAATACAGTGAATATCTAAGTAAAACCAATACCTCTGAAGTTAATATGGATGAAGAATACAAATAAAAACCAATACAAATACTTCTAAACTTAATAAGATGAAGAATACAAATATCTCTGAAGTTAACAAATACGAATTTTGTTGATATAATGCTATATTTGAAAAGCTTCTTTTTATGATTTGCCGACATTTGCAACATGAAAATGAAAATTTAAAAGAGTTAGAACAATAAAATATTTTAATATTGCTGGAAATTTATCTGAAAATCCTAACAATTTTTTTTTTCAAAATTTAAGATTTTACTTTCTCCCTTGAATAACAATCATGGCAACCATATTAAACGTTTTTCTCCTAATCATTTTCTCTTTTTAAGACATTTCAAGGATTACTAAAACCTCCATAAATTAAAACAATCTCTCGTAAAGTACTTACACAATTATACTAAAAAAATACTAAAACTAATAAAGTTCATTATATTATTTGCCAAACCTTTTGAGACACAAACGCTCAATAATAGAAAATATGGGGTGTGCTATTGAAGATGCTATACAATTTGTAATTTACTTTGTGGATCCGCTTATAAGTAATAATATGTTTCTTTTTTTAAAAATTTGGAAATGGTTATATTTTATTTATTCAAGTTTCTTGTTATAAATATAACTTGATATAAATATAAGTTTCTTGATAAGTATTCTTTTATTGTATATTACTGTTATTCGGAAGGGACATGGTCCAGGGAAAAAAATTATTTTTTATCTTTCTAAATCTTTTTTTGCGTGGTTTTGGTCCTTCAAGCGATGTGTTGGGTAATTATTTGAAGATACAGTGCCCCAGTGGTTACCTCATTGATCTTTTGGGGTCTTTAATTACTATCAACTAATAGTGACCAATTACGTGATAATTACTCAATGACAAGGCTATAGAATTTCCTACATAAGTTCCCCCTTGGAAGGCAATAGGCTTAGCATAGGTTAAGCTAAATAACAATATATAAGTTTTTTCCTCATAATATATTTATAAAGCTATATTATTTGGGTTTTGATGGTTTTTAAATTACTACAAAATCATCTTTTAATTTCTTAAACGTGAACAATTATTGATGACATTTAATTTTAAAAGTCCTTTTCCACTTTATTTAGTGCTGTTTATAAGAACAGTGGACGTTCTTAATATTCATTTTAAATGTGTAAATATGGAAATAAATATTATTGGTTAATTATCGTAATTAATTTTTTTTTCAATTTTTCATTGTTAGAAAATGCCAATATCATGATTTAATAATATTTTATTTGTTGATTTTAAGTATTTTTACTTTTTTAATGGAATGCAATAACGTCCAATTTTTATTTTCTGCAATGATATTTTGAAGGAAATTGTCCCAGAATAAATAATGAAAATTATAAGTATGTTATACACCTGTATAACCACTCTTATTTCCGGAAAATGGTTTTAACATGGAATAAAAGTTTAGATAATAATAAAATTCTTTCTTAGTTTATTTTATATGTTTGTATTACTACTAAAAATGCGAGAAGGTTAGTTATTTCAAATAATTAAAACAAAAAGTGGTAAAAAAAAAAATAGTGGTTTATTTTGTTATTAACATAAACTTCAATGATCCAGTTTTTCTCCCAACTTTTTATTTCAAAAAACCTCCAACGTTCCAAAAAAAAAAAATAAAAAAGTAGTGAGAAAAATTGGATCATTGGAGTTTGTGGTAACAATAAAATCTATTATTAACACACACTATTTGGATCCAAATATGCTCTCAACATTTATTTTCAGAAATTCTCCAACGTTTCGGGGGAGACAAACTTAAAAATTGATATCATATTCTTTAAAAAATGTTCTACAGATCTAACAGAACCTGCCTTCCTATTACAAATGGTGTTAGTAAGTAGAAAAAGAGACAATTATTTATGTGAAAAAGTTTTAGAATTAAAATATAAACAGTCATATATGATATGGGCAATTAGCCTGCAGAAAATATTTTAAAGAATATGACATCAATATTGAAATTTGTCTCCTTGAAAATGGCCTGAGGGCCGAAACGTTGTAGAATTTCTGAAAATAAACGTTGAGAGTATATTTGGATCAAAATCGTGTGTGTCCATAATAAAATAAACCACTCTCAAAAAAAAAAGAAAAAAAATCTAATAAAATCTATGCTCTATCTCATTTCAATATTATCTAAACCATGCATAACATTAAATAATGAATTTTTAATAAATAAAAAAAAGAAGAAAGGTGTTACAGTAATTCATAAAACAACATTGTCTAAGTTCTAATATTATTTCCCAGAAAGTCAGATCCTCTCAAGCCTTAGTAGTGTGAGGTTATGCCCTTTCTTCTTAAGAAAAGAAAGTAATTTCACCGAAGAAGCAAAAAAAAAAAAAAGTCCGACGGTTTTTGTTGAACGACTTTCTTATTTGACGGCGAAGGAGATGAATGATTGAGCAAAACCTTACCTGGCAACAGAGCAATCGAAAATCCTCTTGAGACCGTAACTTTTTATCTTTACTAGAGTTCGGTTATTGGAATTAGATTGTATACAATGTATTCCATAGTTTCCCATTTTTCAATACAATATTATATCTTAGTAGACTGAATCACATATATGAGGAGAATGTAATTTATATGGTATTATATATGATAGAAATTTATTATTTTTCTTTACCCACGTTATTAGGTTTTTTCACGATATATATTATTATTGTCATATTTTTGAATTATTTTTTTTTGTCTTACTTAAAATTATATTTTGCTTCTTTATTCTAATATTTCAGTAGTTGCATATTTATTTTTTTCTATAACTTTAATTTTTATTTAAATTTTAAATTAAATTAATGTTTATCTAATAGTGGATAGTGTGTTTTTAACCTGAAATTCAAGTTTTAAAAATTAATGAAGTTCTAAAAATCTAAGATGATTTTGACTTGAATTTGATGACCTGGACAAAACAATTTTTATTTCAATAAAACATTTTTTTAAATTTTGATGTGAGATGTGAATTTATATTTAAGATTGTCCCTCGAGAATGGCCGAATTGGCTGAAACGTTGGACTATTGATATAATAAAGAATGTTGAGAATTAATAAGGTTACCATTTGATTTATTTAATAAATAAATACCAGTCTCCAGAATTTGAATAAATTATACATATTATTTTTCCTTACCCACGATATTAGGTTTTTTCACCATATGTATTAATATTGTCATATTTTTTAACTACTTTTTTTGTCTTACTTAACTTTATATTTTGCTTCTGTATTCTAATATTTTACTCACATATTTCATTATTTACGTATATATTTTTTCTATAACTTATAATTTTTCAATTATTATTATTGATGTAAAATATTTAGATTTCGTCGTTCCTTTGTATTATATAGCTTAATATTTTTATTTCATTAATAACGTTATTTTACTTACATATTTAACTACCTATATATACGTTTTATGCCTCACTTTTTTCAATACTTTATTTTTATTATGTACAATTATTTACTTCAATCATTATATATATCCTTTTATTCATTGGTTATTATCTTGTTTTTTGTTCCTAGCCCCGATGAAGGATGGAAATTCTGGCATGTTAGCACTAATAAATAAGTCTTATAACTTATTTGTGTTATTCTCTGACCGCACCCCAACTATCTTCTTCTCATACATTTTATCCAAGGTCAAATATGTTCTCATCATTATGAATCACTTATATATTTTAAATAAATTTTTTTTGGAATATATTAACACCTGTGCCATTTCCCGCTGGTGCAAAATCTACTAGCAGTAAGAATTAATACTGATAAAAATTACTTTAGACAAGCAAAAACCCAAAACTAAACTATACAAATAAAAATGATCGTAAAATTTAGATAATAAAAAAAAGATGGTCCAGTTGCGATCAAAGAAAACTCAAACAGTCGTAATGCTATTTATTATGAGCCAAAATTTTGCCTCACTTTGCACGGCTTCATCATGGCTAAAAAAAAAACAAAAAAAAAAACACTTAAATGGAGTAAAAATAAATGAACAATGTCAATTAAGAATTTTAAAAATAAACTTGTACAGTGAAGCTTAGAATTAGTATGACAATTTGAGTTGAGATCAATCAGCGATCTTCCAGTATAAAATCTAGATATTTTAAATGCCCCAATAAAATTAAAAACTCGAATCAATTACATATAATTTTCAGTATTTTAAATAAATTACATGCAACAATTTTCATGTCGTCTTCCTACAATTTTCCGCCGCTATATTCGTCCGCAGTCCAATATAGTAATATAATATAATATGAATGAAAATGTTTTTCTGCTATATTTTTACTTACATATATAACCAATTATCACAATTTTTTTGGTGTGGGTGTATACGTGAACATAGCTCAAAACCAAAGATGAAACTTGCGTTTGATATATACCTGAGATGTTACAGAAATTTTTCTATATCATAAATTTTACACTACTTCGTAAATCCCTCAAAAAAAATTATAACGATTTTAAATTAAATTCATTATATCAATATAAAACTAAACCATTATCAAATTCTCATTGAAATAATGAATTTTCAAAATTCCTTTTTCTATATCTCTGACTTCGTAAAATTTTAAAGTACCAAAAATTATATTCATTTGAAATAATTATCTATTATTTTTAATAACTAAAAATAGATTTATATAAATTTTGAAAGAATTTTATAATTAACTAAAGGAGAAAAAAAAAGAAGAGATATTTACCCAAATTGAAAACAAATTACTACAAATAAGAGTAAAGACATGCATGCCTGTATAACATTGGAAAGTCAAACATTTTAGAAAAAAAAAAAAAAAAAACTTAAAATTTAAAATCGATGAGGAAGGCTGTGGAGAGTGACGGAAAAAGGATGAATGAATTGAATTTATAAATAAATTTCGTGTTTCCGTGGTTTTTATGACATAAACCATTTTTTACTTTTACTCACGTATATAATAAATGTTCAGGGGGAAGCTTTGCGATCATATAACTTCCAGGATCCTTACTCGATCAGAAATCAATTTCTGCTCAAAGTAGGGAAGTAAGTGACAGTTGCATGATTGTTATGGAGTACCAGATTGTAATCTATTAAAATTGTTATAATTATTAATATTTCAATGAAAAATTTAATAATTTTATACTTGTTGGGCAAACCGAAACTCTTTAACATACACTCTAAGTAAAGTAACAACCACAAACAAAGCAAATAATAAAAAATAAATCCATATCAGAACAACACATATTTTTTTGTTAATCCATGTACTAAGGGTGTGTTCTAGTATTTTATGATTCTTTATTACTTCAGTTTGCACACTATGCTTTTATGTGTTTTTTATCTTATTGCTATATAAGGTAAAGGGGAAATTCAGAAAAATCATTTATTATAAATCTACTATATTATATATTTCTTTCAATTCTGGGTGGGAACAGATGTATGGAATGTATTTTTTACTTAATTTCTTAGAATATTAGATATCACAGATCCTTTTCCCCTACAATTTTGAGCTAAATTAAAACTTGTTATTTTAATACGTTTTCCAAGGTTATTTTACTTTTTTACAACTATATGGTGGCATGAGTTGTGTTATCTATGAAAATATTTTACAATCCAGATCTTACTGTAAATTAAATAGCTAATAATACAAAAAAAATGATGATATTGGATTTATTTTATCTATACTTCCAGCGGCACAATTTACACAAAAGCACTATTATATGGAGATTTGGTAATGTACCCGGTCTTCCACGTCTTTCAATGGTTATCCTCCATCATATGGGGATATGATAATAAGTGACTAAAGGCGTGTTGTTGGTTTGATTTTCAAACTCTAGTTCTGGGATGGGGCTCATTCCTAGTACGTCAACCTTAAATTCATCACGTATGTATATAAGTTTCTTAAGTTATTAGCTTAAGAAACTTATTTAGTTTATATATGAAACTTATAACTGATTAAATAAGCTAAGTATTATTGCACAATTTTTTTAAAAAAATTATAATACATTAGTAAATAACAAAATATCTGATGTGTCCCCTTACATCGATGGGTACATTTTCTTAAACGGTTCGGTTGGTATTCCAAAAACTGGACCAAATACTTCATAGAGTGTGTTAGGCTATTATTAAGTTATTGGGTAGCTGACTTCATAGAAGACTTCGACCAGACATGTTTAGGAAGAGGCAATGTTCATAAGAGAGGATGGATCTCCAGAGCTATCGGTCTACGGCCTTAGAGATGAAGCATAAAGCAGAGGTGGATATCCAGGATATCTCCAGACTTCGTAGAAAAAAGTTTTCATTTGTTTTTCGGTTTTTATGGAACTTTAATTGCAAAATCTTGAATTTTAAGGTAGGGTTGACATTCTTTTTCTTGTTCTATTAAAAAGGTTCAATATTGAAAATAATGGAGTAGAAAGGAACCTGAAATCCTCACAGTTTACCAGAAACTGCTAAGAGCGTATAACATCCTAACTAAGCACAAAGAGGTAAAGGAGTTGACAGTTGACAAGAGAAGTTGCATGGAAATAATCTGGTTTATACTCTTGCCTAATTAGTGCCAACATCCTCTTAGCTTTCTCCTTTATCCTCCCTCTTAATTATTTATCAACATTAATTGCCATAGGCTCATTAAATAATCTAGTCCTCTTGGCAGCATTTGTTTACTGAGGGCTAGAATATTTATCATGTTTAGGCGTTGAGATTGAAAGCAAATATTATTACTGTTTCCTTACTGCTTTGTTGTCATTTGACTTAGATAATCTAAAATTTATATCTACTTGAAAACATTAACTAGTATGAACCATAATTTATTGATATGAATCAAAGCTTTA
>NW_027106347.1:72303-72804 GCF_000696795.3 Halyomorpha halys | reverse complement strand
GTTTAATTATAATAATGAGAAATCTTTGTTATAATTTGTCAGGAATCGTAGCGAAAAATTTCGTAATGATCATAGAGGCATAACGATATTGAATACCACCTAGAAAATTTCCATTCAAACACGCTCCAAACCTTTTCCGGAGAGCTAATATCAATTTTCTAACGTTGTTCCAGCTTAAACTGGAACAATGTTGATCAAATATTTGCCTGGAATAAAACGTTAAAATAAATCTATATTACTAGATTGCTTTCGATGTTCATAATCTATTTATTGAATCTCAATAGGAGTTCCTCATATCATTATTTATATGTAACAATGTTTCTATACATACAATATTTTTTTATCTATTATATATCTCTTTTTTCAATATAAATAATTTTTCTTTAAAGTTTATCATTTGAACCATATAAATATACTTTGTTACTGGCTACAATTTTATAACGTATATTTATACGGATCAAATGACTTAATAATTTTATACTTGTTGGGCAAACCGAAACT
>NW_027106347.1:68741-69627 GCF_000696795.3 Halyomorpha halys | reverse complement strand
TAACATTTCTGTCTTACTTTAACTTGTTTTATTAAAATCCTCTTTTAGTCCTCGACTAATTTGAATATATTTGAATACCAAAACAGTAATACAGGTTGTGGTTCAGAAATTATATGAGAATCACTTTATAACTTTGTTACGACGCATCAACCTTCGATCACATCGGAAATAGTAAAGCTACTAAGATCGTGGAACGTTTGATTTCCAACTGGTCGGTTTATAAATAAAATATAACATTTTTCTTATACGAACAAATGTTTTCAGCTTACATCTGGGCTGATACACTTGGTTGATTCCTTACGACTTTTTCCATAGGTAATATCTAATACCAGATTCCAATCTGTCTCTTGTGGGATTCCGAGATGTCGTCGGGTCCTTTTTATCCCATTATTTGAGCTTGGTTGGCTTTCCTTCTCCTTTAAGATTTGACTTCCAGGTATTGGGTTCTGCTCCTTTTGATTCCGTTCCTCCACAGATGTCTCAAAATATTTCTACTGATCTTTTGAGCAATAATGTAAATATATACTTCAACATACGTGGATTTATCCCTCTTGCTTTCTCACTTGCAAAGTTAGGGAAGCTATATTGATGCAGTAGAAGAAATAAAAAATCTCTTGGAATCAAACATTTTACTCGCATTTAACGTTTTATCAAAGCCAAAATGTGGAAAAATTTGGTCGTCTGTCAGTTTGTAGTAAAATCAATGTTAGAATACAACACTCACCCTAAAACAACAATGTTTATCCGGCTTCTAAATTAGAAAGTGGTACCACCCATCTGATACGCTCCGCCACGTTCGGTTACCGATGTGCAAACGAATATTCTTGGCTCATCTTTTTTTCAAAAATATCTCTTCTAATTGTGCACAGATTCAAAGGGAACTTAA
>NW_027106347.1:66357-66947 GCF_000696795.3 Halyomorpha halys | reverse complement strand
AAAATATAAAGAAATAATGATGAAATTATACTACCTCTGCTGAGCAAGTGCGAACTTAGGAATTAGTTTAAAAAGTATCCATTACACATTTATTGAATAATATGTTAATTTTATTAAATAATGCATGCACAGACACACCTGTATTTAAAAAACGATTCCTCCAATTCATACCCAAAACAGAGAAATGTTAGAGACAAGTGGAAAATGAGTCCAGTGTCTTTCTTATAAACTAGTTCCTATGATGAACATTTTTATAATGAGAGGATGGTTGGAGGTGCGGTTAGTGAAGAAGACAAATATGTAAAATCTTATTTATTAGTGCCTACGTTTTGGCCATAATTTCTAGCCTTCATCAGGGCTGTACAGAACGGTTAGAAAATAACTAACATTATGGATAAATAAATGTTGAAAGATATAAATAGTTTAGGTATTGAAAGAAGATAAGGCTGTATGAGAAGAGATATATTAAAATGAAGTAAGAGGAAAGAACAAATAATAAAATACATGTAAATATCTAGTTAGTAAATGTATGTAAAAATGAAAACTATTTAAAATAAAGTAATGAAATTGTGGGAAATAAAACGTATATA
>NW_027106347.1:60473-63762 GCF_000696795.3 Halyomorpha halys | reverse complement strand
AAAGCGTTACGTCTAATAATTTTAAAAAATATAAAAGAACATAATTATGAGAGATAGTTGACCGTGGATGACTTATACAAGGAGAAGATGGTTGGGGGTGCGGTCAAAATAAGACACAAATAAGTTGAAGTAACTTATTTAATTGTGCCAATGTTTCGGCTAGAATTATTATCATATTATTTTATCATTAGTATTATTAGAATTGTCATCTTGTTCTGTTGTTGTCTTAGCCTTGATGAAGGCTAGAAATTCTAGCCGAAACGTTGGCACGATTAAATAAGTTACATCAACTTATTTGTGTTTTATTTTGACCGCACCCCCAACCATCTTCTCCTCATAAAAGAACTTAAAACATGAAGGCAAAATTTTTTGGAAGATTTTTAATATTGTCTAGGTGTATATAGCAAAAGTATCTTCCTTATTAATTTTTTCTTTATTCAAAACTATAAGTTAATCAAAGCGTTGTGATGCCTCACCATATCTTAAGGTGCGTTTTACCAGAATAAAAATAAGTATGTAACATTTCTGTCTTACTTTAACTTGTTTTATTATAAAATATTTTTAATTTTACCAATATTTTTTTTTTTTTCATTTTCAACTAGCAAATCATTAACTTCGAAATATAGGTAACTATGTACCGAATAGAAATATACAAAAGGACGATTCCAAGAAAATAAAATAAGAGTTAAAAAAATATAAAGAAATAATGATGAAATTATACTACAAATGCACATGGCAGAAGTTTTTTAATTACTACGGCTCTAAGCTTAATTTAGCTATCCAGTAAGTATTCGAAATAATTTCTTACGCCCGATCAATCTCGAATAGTGTCAAAATTTATTCTTAATATAAGAAACTTTATTAAAACTATGTTAGCAATTAATAAGATATTAATTAATTTTGACTTGCTATAATATACATCGCCACTATTGTACTGCAAGTCGATCGCGTGAGCTGCTATTGATCTCTCGGGTACTAATATATGTAGTTACCCACGTATTGGTCTTAGGTGGTATATTATACCGATTTTCTTGACGTAATGAAATAATAAAACAAAAATCTTAAACAGAGGTTCCCTATATTATTAATAATATACAATAAATATATATATATTTTTGCTTGAAAACAAAATGTCAAACATGTTTATAAACTAGTTAACAGGAAAGGTGAAAAAATTAAATAAGGTAAAAAAATAATGAAATGTATTTAAAATAAAAAAAATACTGGCATACATACACCCATAAGTGTATAATACGAAAAATTTAGTTCAACCATTACATTTTACGCAATAAAAAAAAAAATGTCCATAAAGAGTAAAACCTGCAAGAATGAAATGTAGGGATTTTCGTTTCCCTAAAACGGTCGTAAAATATACGATTGATTTCTCAATTTTTTTTCCCTTTTTTTTTTTTTTTTTTATGTTCTTTAATAAGAAATATGTAACTTTTTTTTACACATTTAGACAATTAATGATTTTGTTTTTAA
Source organism: Halyomorpha halys (assembly GCF_000696795.3). Taxonomy (NCBI): domain Eukaryota; kingdom Metazoa; phylum Arthropoda; class Insecta; order Hemiptera; family Pentatomidae; genus Halyomorpha; species Halyomorpha halys. The sequence continues at coordinate 62,277 of NW_027106347.1, read as the reverse complement.
CTTTTATTGAAAAAATACAATATGTCATACTGAAGAGTAATAAGTATTACGGCTCTATTTATCAATCATAACATATATACACATTAAATAAAAAATAAAAATAAATAAATAATAATAATAAAAATAAAATGTAGATTGTATTCTAATGTTTAGATAGATTCAATACATACTTCTTACGAATTAAAAAATTAAACAACTACATGATTTCTTGCAGAGTTATGTAAATGCAAAAATAGTTCAAGTCTCCCACTATTTCTTGTTTCGGATGTATAAATGAAAGCAAAATTCATGAAAAAAATTTTGTATAAATACTAAATTGAAGTGAATATTTACATTAATAATTGTTTAAATTTGAAAGATATTGATAAACGGTTTCTGTATCGAAATATCTAACAAAACGAATTTTAATCATCGTTTTTTGTGTTAAAATTATAGGGAATGTGCATGTCCATTCCCCTAAAAATAATTTTCCAGTGAATTTCCAAACAGCGAGAACGGGTTTGGAACTAAATTCCTATTTAGGGATGTCAATATCCGCTCCGCTAAACGGATTACTGCGTTTTCAATTTCCATTAGTTGGTTATAGGAGGATTTTTTTTTTCTCGATTATTCCTGAAAATATTGGATTAAAAAAATATATTGCCGTATTCTCTCACCACTAATCGAAAAAATATTGCCTGAGACAATTTTCATAGCTGAGGTAGTTCTATAATATAGGTTTTTCTATCATATATGTGATGTAATACTGTTACAACTGGTATGGGTTCAATAAGAAACTTCACTCGCCCAAACCTTAATGGGTGTAAGCAAATAAAAAAATCCTGTTGAATTTAGTTAAAAACGTATGCAATATACGTTATTACAATTAACAAAAAAATAAATAAAATAAAACCTTTTAAATAGAAATTTATAAATAAAATAGAACAAAAAAAAAAAAAAGAAAGAAAAAGAAAAGGAAATTGATAAATCTTATAACTATTACAAAGTAATAATCAGGTAAGTAAAAGAAACAAAAATTAAATAAACTTGATTTTCTTCTAGTTATACATACATAAACTAGGAAAAAAAAGGAACTTGATAGAATTTGTTACTATTACAAATTAATAATCAGGAGAATAAAACAAAGAAAAATTAAATAAACCTGATTTTATTCTAGTTATATATACATAAGCTAGACCCCAAAAAACAAAAGGAACTTGATATAACTTATTTCTATTACAAATTAATGATCAGGTGAATAAACGAAACGAAAAGTAAATAAACCTGATTTTATCCTTTTTTTTATTTCAGTTATCTATGCATAATCTAGAAAAAAAAAAAGAAATTTGATAAAACTTATTACTATTAAAAATTAATAATCAGGTGAATAAAATAAACGAAAATTAAATAAACCAGAATTTATTCTAGTTTCATATACAAAAACAAAAGAAATTTGATAAAACTTATTACTATTACAAATTAATAATCAGGTGAATAAAAGAAAGAAAAAGTAAATAAACCTTATTACATCTTGTTTTTATTTCAGTTATCTATAAAAAAAAAAAAAAACAGGAACTTGATAAAGCTTTTAACTACTACTAATTAATAATCATGTAAATAAATGCGAATTAAATCAAAATAGAATTTATCTTTTTTTTTTTTTAATTTATTTGTTGTTATTTACAACTGTACATAAATACATCAAGTAAAAAAAATGATTTGAGGAAATCATAATGGTATGGTGCAAGCATGTAGAGAAACTACCCAATGGTAACATTCTAAAAACATTTTTACAGTATAAGGTCTCGAGCCCATCTTCTTTTCA
>NW_027106347.1:58448-60423 GCF_000696795.3 Halyomorpha halys | reverse complement strand
AAAAACAAAAGGAACTTGATATAACTTATTTCTATTACAAATTAATGATCAGGTGAATAAACGAAACGAAAAGTAAATAAACCTGATTTTATCCTAATTTTATTTCAGTTATCTATGCATAATCTAGAAAAAAAAAAAGAAATTTGATAAAACTTATTACTATTAAAAATTAATAATCAGGTGAATAAAATAAACGAAAATTAAATAAACCAGAATTTATTCTAGTTTCATATACAAAAACAAAAGAAATTTGATAAAACTTATTACTATTACAAATTAATAATCAGGTGAATAAAAGAAAGAAAAAGTAAATAAACCTTATTACATCTTGTTTTTATTTCAGTTATCTATAAAAAAAAAAAAAAACAGGAACTTGATAAAGCTTTTAACTACTACTAATTAATAATCATGTAAATAAATGCGAATTAAATCAAAATAGAATTTATCTTTTTTTTTTTTTAATTTATTTGTTGTTATTTACAACTGTACATAAATACATCAAGTAAAAAAAATGATTTGAGGAAATCATAATGGTATGGTGCAAGCATGTAGAGAAACTACCCAATGGTAACATTCTAAAAACATTTTTACAGTATAAGGTCTCGAGCCCATCTTCTTTTCAGACACCTCGGAGGATTGTCCGGAATAAAAGAGGAAGCAAGATTAGAAACTAATGGGTTTGAGTGGTTAGGGATTTTTAATGGAAGGATTGATATTTGGTTCGGGCTAGATCTGTTACAAATGGAACATTAAGGTCTTTGTGGATGATTTTATTTGTGACAAAGTAGGGAGCATTTAGGATTTTACGAAGGATTTTGGATTGTAAGGATTGGATACGAGAGGAATTCGAAGGTTTAGTGGAGCCCCAAAGCTCATCGCTGTATGTCCAGATAGGCCTTATAATTGCCATGTTAATCAGTCTTTTGTAATGAATTGGAAGTTTGGACCGTTTGTCTAGTAAGTGTTGTAGTACTCGAAATCGACATGCAGTTTCCTGTCTTTTCAGTCTTGTGTGAGGATTCCAGGTTAGTCGTTTGTCCAGATGTAGTCCAAGGTAGCGGATCTGTTCAGCAGGGGTAAGGGCAACATTATTGAAGTATAATGTAGGGCAGTCAGTAGGTAGAATTTATCTTAAAATTAAAAGTAAAGAGAAATTGAGCAAACTGGCTGAATTCAGTATATGTTTATTACGTATATGTGTAAATATCACAGCATATATAATATAAAATCTATAAAAAATAATGAATATCACAATTGTTGTGAAGTACTACCGCCAACCTACACCTTCAAGCACCAACTTTGGTGCAGATCGATTTTTACGTCACTTCTGCAAAATTATTTTAAAATAATAAATAACATGACTTAATGATTAGGCCATCAAAACAACAGCAAAATAAAAGGGGTCGTAGTAGTTGATTTTGTTGAGCGCTTTACTATTAACGCAAACATCAAAGGATTGATACTCTTTCGTAGTATGTAATGGTCACCGTGGTAAATTGTAACATTGCTCCCTCAATTATACGAGGCTTACTTGTTTACAGAAGCTTACTTGTTTACAAAGGCTTATATCAATTAACTCCAATGTTTAATGGCGAAACTACCAAAGAGGATATTTGCCTTTATTCTCTACACAAATTGAAAACGCCCGTTATTTGCTGACCCGACTTCAATTCAGGTTAAGTTAAATTCATGATGGAGCATATACAAATAGCTAAAGTAAATAAATACTAAAATTAACACTACATATTCTGAGGGAAATAAATTCATTATTTTTATAGTAATCCCCATGACTTAACAAATTCTTCCATCAGTAAGATTATCAGAGTCATCACAGTAATTAACTAGTTTCTGTGGAATATAATAAAATGATTTATGTTTTTGTTTACGAAATGATGTAAATATAAAAGAAATACATGGTTCGTTGCCGTGGTGCAAAAAAGTGAGACATAAAAATTAAGGTAGAAATGAGGCGGCT
>NW_027106347.1:51144-58202 GCF_000696795.3 Halyomorpha halys | reverse complement strand
GAGGTCCGGCTGAGCAGTCGGTATAGTTGGCCGAATCGTCTGTTGAGTTCTTGTCTTTTGAGTCTAGTATGTTAGTTCAAGGTGAGTCTTATGTCCAAGGTGAATCCGAGGTATCGCACTGTGTCGGATCTGGGAAGAGGTATATTGATATATGTTTTATTATCTTGTTCCAGACTGGGAGTTTTATTAATAATAACAGGAATTATCCGTAGAGCATTATATGTTGTATATAGAAGAGTGAGTGAACGCTAAATCAGTGGGGTAAATTTAAAGCGGCTGTTGGAATAAATTTGAGAGAGGGCTTCTGGGGCAAATTTAAGACGGCTATTGAGGTAATTATGAGGCCAAATGTGATTTGAAAGTTCTTAGCGGGTCTGAATGATATAATAAACTACCAACTACAATCTACCATTCTACAGACGTGTCCATACCACCAGACCTGACGGTTTCCAAACACTGAGGGAATCTGTTCTTCTAATATTCTTTCATTTCTTATCGTATCTCTCCTAGTGTTTCCCAATATTCTTCGCAAAAATCGCATTTCAGCAGCCATAATCCTGCTTAAGTGTTTGTCTTGGGTGACCCAACTATAACAGTGTTGGAAGATATACTGGTTTAAAGATATGAAGTTTGATTTCCTTACCGTGTACCTTCTTTCCCACAATAGTATTGCATATTTGGCAGTAAATATTATTGGCTTTATTTACCCTATTGGACACTTCTTGGTCTATTTTACCAGATTTATTGAAAATTGTTCCAGTTATAGAAGTCCACATTTTCCAATACTTCATCATTGCACACTATTCTTATATTGTCCACGTCCACTTCATCTCTGGCAACTGTCATAACTTTGCTCTTGCAGTTGTTAATACTTATTTCTTTGCGAGCGAGTTCTTCTTGCTACTCTGTAATGGCCTGTTGCAATTTTTCATCAGTGTCACCAGCTGAATTAATAAAAAAAAAATTAATAAAATAATCCTATAAATGGTGCCTCATTTTATTTTTTTTTTTTACTGCAAGGATAAGATAAAAATAAGAGACAATATATATTTGTATTTAAGAAAAAAATATTTAAAATGGAAAAATCTTTTATTCCATAGTGTTCCCGAATAAAATTTTCATAGGATAAACATTTTTTGATCTATAATATTAGAAATTATGATCTATCAAAATCGATCAAAAATAAGTTTTAAAACATGTCTGCTTTTTGCACTACAGTACCCAAAACATTATTCATGCGTGATCGTTGATTGATAAAAAGTAGCTACAAGATAATATATACTTATATTTATAATTAAATTTACAAAAGATACTAAATAAAAATATTTTTATATTTTAAAATATATAAATATTTAAGACTGCCATTCAATGCCTAATATAAGATTTTTCACTTTTTAAAAATAATATAATTTTTAACTCTCAAACTACATTTAGAAATCATTTTAGGCATTGAAATCTTATAAAAATAATATACAATATTATTAATTTTATCAACAATTATTTTAAACAAGGTGTCGTCATCAATTCGTCTTAAACCAATATTAGATAAATTATCTCTGGTTTAAGATATAGAACTGCTTCTCTTAAAGAATCCAAATGAATTCACATCAAAATTATTCCCTTTTTCAACTTACTAATAATTGATTATGCGTTAGTAATTTCTTATTGTTTATCTCAAATCATTCTTCATTTGTCTCTTCTATATTCTTTTTATATGTATAACTTATTTATTGATATTCACAACTGTATTCAAAATATATACAAGTAAATGTAATTTGTAATCTACCTATTAGTAGAACTCCAATAACATTTCTAGAGTAAACAATCTCGTGGCCATCTTCTTTTCAGACGTCTAGGAGGATTATCAGGTAATGAAGGAGATGCAAGGATAGAAACAAGAGGGTTTGGATTGCTAGGGAGTTTGTCATGAAAGGATTGGTATCTAGTTCTGGCCAAATTGGCTCCTTTATTTTTAAGTACTGAATTTTGATTAACCGTATGTTAGAGAACTCTTTTTTTACTTTCTTAGTGAATAAAGTTTAACCCAAGTATAATGTAATGTAGGAAATTCAACATGTCGATTCGATCGATTTTTTTATTTTAGTTTCCAAATAAAAATATTATGAATAAGCTTCTTATGATGTTTCCCCGATATTACAGAGAAAAAATCCAAAGCAAAATTAGTCAAGTTTTCGATGAAAATATGAAAATGAAATTAGTAACAAAATAGAGTTCGATTTTATAGTTTTAATATTAGTTGTTACTAATGGGTTAATTCTAGAGGGATTCAGTCTCTATATAAAGAAGTGTTAAACCTATATTTTGTCATATAATATTGATTATACCATTTTAATACTATATTACAATTATTTCATTTTACCATTACTGCATTTTATATCATTGCTAATGATGTTATCACTAACTATGGTATTACTATTAATAATAGTAATGTTATAATAGCTCTCTATTACCTATTCATTATTAAACCATTTTTACGTTTTTTTCTGAACTGAGGTCAATAAATAAAAAATGTTTACTCGAAGATAGCTCGTGGTTGATTATTTTTGTATATTATCACTTACTCATTTACACTATATACCGCCCCAAATCAAATGGCAATGTAAAGTTATTAGTTTGGTTAACCAAAGAATCAAATATAAATGCAATCACCGCTGAACAGGTAGGGATTGTGTCATTGAATGGGAGGACGGTCTTATGTCTAATCTTATGGATTAAGGTTTTGACGGAGTCCATTGGGTGTGCAAGGTATTATTGGCGATATCAGGTCTGAGCCCTCAGGTTATGTTGCGTGCTCAAACCGTTTTAAATTATAAAATCTAACAGTTGCGGAAATATAAGGAAAGAATTGGTGTTAGGTGGAACTAATTTCCATAAAGACGAGATTTGAATTTTTTTGTTCGACATTTCATTTCGATTTCTTTAAAATCTAAGCGTACAAAACTTTTTTTGACGGCCATTTAATTTTGTTTTAATCATACAAAAAAAATTGCCTGGTATTAATTCATAGAAACTGCTGAAAAAGATTTTTATTAGTTTTGAAAAAGAAGAAGATATTGCAGGATTGTGGCCGAAAACTGAAAAGCCCATCTATCGTGCGATAACAAATAATCAACTTTTCTTAAAGTAGTATATTTTATTTTTAAGTTGGGTCTTAATAGAGTTCTTTACGTTCAATAGTTCCCGAGAACAGTATTTCTAAATTGATTTTTTTTTTTTAATTACAAGAAATCAAAATTGTTTGAATCTATTTTGGATAATATCAATGGAAATGGCTGCAAAATAATACAATAATTACAAACCAACTTATGATAAATTTTCCTAGCTTAAATTTGAGTACATCTGTATTCGGTTATTCCGAGTAATAAAAATATTGATTTTTAAAACTTTTATCTCAGGAACCGAAGACATACAGTGGCGTTGCAAAAAGGTACCCCTTTGCCATTTTGTTTGGGGAGGTTAGATATTGAATTAGTTTACAATAATTAATTGAATTGCAGAAAAAAATTATCAATAATTTAAAAATCAAAATTTTTCCTGGTAAAACATTAATTTTAATTCCTCTTGTTAACGTTTATACCATTAAAAAAAAGAATTCTGGCGATATTAATTGAGGAATAGGTGAGCCTGACAACAGACAACATTAAACAAATATTTCTAAATTTTTTACAAATACGAAACTAGAAATAGTTATCCATTCCAAGCTCATCCTAAGAAATACAGTTCATTATATTTTTCATCTGCAAAATACATTGAAACTTATAAAGTTTGACTTTATAATGTATTAAAATTTATTACTTAAAATAATTACTCATTCATGAATCACTTTTAACCGATCACTACTATGGGTCAGTACTTAAACGTAGTTCACGTAGTTTGGATTCACCGAGAAGTATTTGAATCCATTATTTTATAAGAAGCAAAAAGTTAGGAAAAGTTTGGTTTTCAAATTTCTAGTGTTGTCAGGCGGAAGAATACCGACGCCACTTCACTTAAAATATTTAATCATTTAACAAAATATCTGTTCTAAAATATTAGTTTATCCTTCTTCTTCTTTTTATTACTTCATTATTGTTGATTCTAGTACATTTTGAATTTTCAGAAATAGTTCTAGGGAAAAAAAAAAAAATCAAGCCCTGAGAATCGGGGGCCTCTGGAACCTAGAGTTCCGTTTCCCCCCTCTGTTCCTACGCACATGATACATATGTCAATTAGCACTCTAATTTAAGCTTGGTTAATTCGCCATAAATTAGTTTCTAATCAGTATTTTCACTCGTTACCAATGTCATGATATGAACCAAAATAAATTCTCAAAATGTTGGTTTCTAATTATTTAAAAAAAAAAAAAAAGGGTGTTAATAAACTGTGCCTAAAAAACTATTAGATGTATATTCGTATTCAAACTGAAGGAACGTAAATTTACTCTGAGGTAGTTTCTAATCAGTATTTTTGATTTATCGTCAATTGGATAAAACATTTTAGTTTTTGAAAAACTGTGGCTCGGGAACTACTGAACGTAAAGCATTTCAGCAATTTTATACTACTTTAAAATTTACTATTAATTTACTTTTAGGTACTATTAATTTTTATTGTACTAACAGGGATGAAGATATTGAGTACTGAGTAAAAATTTTAGGCTTTTCAGTTTTTCGGTCATTATTTTTTATGAAATGAAACATGAAACTTTTTTGAAAATTGATACTACACAATTTTTTTTTAAAAATTACACACTTGGATTTCGCTAGACTTTTATCTGGTTGAAAAGACACCGACAATGACTAAAAACTTCAAACCCTTCTTTGTGGGAATTTCTTCCACCAAAAAGCCTTTAAATTTCCCAATTAATATACACAATCTTTCGTTTCAAGCATAGTTTGAGGCGTAAACGTTGTTATCAAAGTATATGACATAAGCAATAGCAATCATTACGTTTCGTCCATCATCAAACTGCCGCCTGCAGTTACTAATCGAAGTCTCAACCAGGCGATGTTATTGACAAGCTTAATTAGTCTTGGAGTATACGACGAGTCACTTAAATAACATCTCAATGCTACTATTTGTTATCTGAATCCCTTTATTTTACAATGATGATTAAATAAACATTTTAAGGTGACGATAATAACCAAGAGTGTGTGTGTGCTTAAACAACTTAGCCGAAAAACGTAAAGTTATAGGAAACTAAAATTATGTTTTTAAATTAGGTATATGCTTGATATGTAACAGCAACTTTTTTATTAATATTAATTTTCTATATATACTATATGATAGGAAGTGCTAATTCATATCATCAATTTTACTCCTTTTTCCAATTTATCGAAAACAATTCTAAAAATTTAAATTAAGCTCGTCAAATCATGGACTGATAAAATGTTCTTTGAAATTAAGCAGGTTTTATTCTCGTTAAAATGGTATCTTTAATTACTTTTTTTATTTGACATTATTAACCGTCTCCTGTTAGTATTGATTAAAACAAATATATTAATATAAATTAAGCCAAAATTTAAAAATTGACTAAAGGAGATATCGGAGTAGTAATGTAAACGAACAATATACCGTCAGGAAGCTAAAGATATAAATATGTCATTTACTACATAAAGTCGTAGAGGATTATGGAGGGTGACAAGAAAATCATTAATAAACTTTATTTACAAATAAATATTTTCGTGTTTCCATGGCTGCCATAGGTCTGTTATATAGTTTCACTAGCCTATAAATACAAATTTAGTAAGGAGAACAATTAACATCGTTAATAATATAGAAATTTCTATTTTGAAAAGGTTAAATATTAATTTCAATTCAAATTAGACAGGTATTTGTGTGATGAGCACATTAGAGCAGAATGGTATTACAATATTTAAAAATTTTGTTTACATTTATTCTTAGCTTTTCCAATGTTTAATTTTGAGTGTATAATAAATCTGTATTTTATTTTATCCTTTATATAGTATATGCAGTCAAAATTTATGTTATATGTAACAATGGGAAAGATAGGGATAAACAAACATTTTCAAAAACAATTTGTTAGAAACAATATGTTCATTTACATCTTTTCATGTAGTAAACGAACTCAGTGCACAAACATTACCATACGTTTCTCCCACAATGCAGTTTCTCCTCTACTCAATATCGGAGTCACGTTGATGACATAAATTCAACAACGAAACGGGGGCTTCGGCTCATACTTGAATTGCCCACTGCCTGCTCAGAATATAAAGTGCCTCAAACACTGATAAACAATGACGATAAGTTTTAAGTATGTTCTCCTAACTCGATTATAAACTGTTTAATTGCTCCTGCATAAATTTCATAATCAGCGTTTGTTTTATAACAAAAAATAACCATAAAATTAATTAGTTTTTTTAATAATTGTTTAATCTAAATATTTCCCAGAATATAATGTCGGAGGATATTATCCGGATTAATTTTAATTTAGTGGCATCACTGGTATGAATGAAATGGACTGTATATATTGGATTTAAAATAAATGAAGCATGGTGAAATAGGGAGATAAACCTCTATTCATGAAGTTATTTATAGCACATCTGATTATATGTGGTTTAGCCATAAGTGTTTACAGTATGAGTTAGTTGTTAGTTAAATTAATTTTGAGTATTGATTTAAATGGGGTTACATATAACAATAGAAAATTTTGCTGTTTTACTTGGTTCTCCTATATTATCCTCACTCTGCCTCTGTCTCCCTTTCTGGGTGTGGTGAAGAAATTACTCACTCAAGGCGATTGTTGACTGTGAGAAAAATGATATTGCTCTCGGTAGTATTCACTCTTCATTTACTTTTACAGACCCACTGGGTACAAAGAGCCTACTGCTTCATGTATTTCCCAATAGATGGCAGCATCTTGAAGTCTTGTTCAAAATGTTTGAGGGAGTCTTCCTCAAACAATAATAACAATATTTGTACTGAATATTTTAAACTTGATATGTAAAACAGCGTTTTTACAGAGATTGATAAAAACAGAAGCTTTTTCAAAAGCGAAGTCCCATAAAACTAGCATGGACACACACAAAAAAATGTAGTTT
>NW_027106347.1:44522-50735 GCF_000696795.3 Halyomorpha halys | reverse complement strand
TTTGATTTTTATTAGTATAAGATGTAAATAATTGTTTCTAATTATTATTATTAATTATTATTCATTTGCCCCGATGAAGCCTCGCAAAGTAGGGTGAAACATTGGCCCTTTATAAATAGTTTTTATACTATTTGAGTTACTTTTTGATCGTCTTTCTTTTATTAATAACATAAGGACCTTCCAATAAACTATATAATTGTTATTGAACTCAAAAAAGAGGAAAAAAATAAAAGTTATTATATAAAAACATAATTATTAGACACAGTTATTTGCCTCCAATACTAATAAAAATAAAATATAAATATTGTAAAAATGCTTTTTTCAAATATATACCTGATCGTCATGAAATACATAGGGAACAAAAAAAAAATTCTTCAAATTAAACAATATAATTGTTACTGTACAGAAAAATAATTTAGAAAACTAAAAAAATAATTAGAATCAATTTTAGTGGCACTTCTAAATAACGGAAATCAACAGATAAGATTATTTTGACCGGTATTTAAGAAGTTTTCTTAAAGAATGGTGAAATCCTTCTTATTTTATTTGATAGGATCATAACAACGATACAATAACATTATTTACACATTATGACTTAAGCAGTGATACCTTAAGTTCAAATAAACGACAAACATGATTTTCATACTATTTAAAAAAAAAAAACTTTTTTTGAAAATAAGTGACGCACAAAATTTAGTTCTGGAATCCAGAGTTTGTGGATTTGTATTTTATGACTTGTGTCCGTTATAGAGGAGTGAATGATGCTGATGAGGAATTGGTGTCCGCGTCCGGAGAGGTTCCGTTTTAGAGGAGCACAAATGAATTAAGTCTTTACTTTATTCATTGGGACCTCAATAAAAATTGACGGTTCAGAGGAATTTCCGTTGTACAGGGGTGTCCTTTTAGTGATGTTTCACTATATTTACACCGAATATTACATAAAATAAAACCAAAATCGAAATTAAAAAAAAAAATTACATCCATATAAACATTTACGATAGATAAAGAACTTAATTTTAGTACAAATAGAAGTAATTTAATAATTTTCCTAGTATCAATTTTTTAAGAACTAAAAGCTTATATCTCCTTATTTATAAAAATAATTGGTTAAATATTTTTAAAAAAGTTTCATTATCCTTGGGATCCGTCATTTTATTATTCTCTCGGGATATTTATTTTTATAATTAGATAATTTATTCTAAAAAGCTTTTCAATGCAAATGCCCATCAGCTTCTCTATATACCAGAATATCAGTTTTCCTCTTGGCTTCATGAAGATCATACGTTAGTACACTAATTCTATTATTTGATGGACGTATCTGTCTAATTAAATCGACTTCATACGGGTATATTAGATATACTCTGACAGCCATGCTGTCAGAATAATGTTTGTGGGTTAATAATAAATTCAGTTCCAATTTAGTTCATTAAAACATGAATTAGATATGTAAATAACTGTCAATTTACATTAGCCGATAAAATATATGTATTAAAAAATAAAAAGAAAATTTAGTTTTTAAAACCATATCAAAAGGCGAATAAATCTTTGGAATCAATGCACTATTTATACGAATCGCATTCCAGTTAAAATATTTTTTTAAAAACTGTTAAATAAATATATATGTTATTTTTAACAGTTTACAAAATTATAATGTGATCAAATGAAAACTACGCCTACTAACAAATATTTGCAAATTAATATTGAATATGGCGTTAACACTACTTATGCTTAAAAAACATTTTCATTGTATTAATTTAAATTTCTGATAAAAAGCTTTGAAGGTTCAACTCTCTCAAAGTCTTTGATACTTTCATATCTGCCTTTATTTATGAAATCCTGATAAATAGTGGATCATCACTGATTCCAGTAACGCCATTCATACATTATTATGTATTTTTATTATATTATTATATTTTCTTTTATAAAGATGCTTTTTGGCTATTTATTTTATCAAGCTTTCCGCCTGGGTTAGAAATAGAACTACACTAATAAATTAAGTTTTATCACAAAGGAAACCTATCTGAGCACCATCAAAGAAAGAAATTATGTTTTCTCATGGAAATTCCGAAAGGGTATGAAGTTCAAAAAAGTTATTATATCATAGATAAAACACATCCCTGGGGGTAAAGGGAACAAAAGATCAAAGTTGAAAAGGTCTCTCCTATCTGCTGGTTAAATCAGATTTTAGTATACACATTCAAAAACCTTTGCATTATTTGTTTTATAATAATGAAAAAAAAATTTATCGTTCAATTTAATATAATTATTTATGTATTCTTTAAACTTTACGTGCCGGTGGAAGTGAAACATTATTTTTTTTAAAGTATACAGTATGAGAAAATATATAAGGTTTAGATGCATATAAAACTCACCAATATAACTTATAAGTTCAAATCTTGAAATTTTAATTTAGTATTTTCAGAAGATATAAAAAAAAATTAATTTTCAGGCATCATTAAAGCGTAATATCAATAAAAGGAGCATTAACATTAAGTTGGACTTATAGAAAATCAAACCTATGGAATATAGTTGATTGTCCTTATTGAACCTAAAATGTTCAACCAATCATTCCTCGGTGACCTGATAATGTCACCGGCGCAAACTTCGTGTAAAAAGATATTTGAGGTTTTACTATCAGAATTGATTTATATTTTTTAGTACTATAAACTATCTGTATATGGATGGCAGATATTTGTCACATGGAACTTCCGCTTTAGTGATAACATATTACTACCAAGTACTGGGTGACAGTGATAAGTTATTTCTTGCTTCGCTGGTTTTGGGATCAATTACTTCAAACCGGAGATAATATTCCTAATTACACAACCATTTTTTGAGAAACGTCAATAGAATGTTTTAAGTAAATATAACATTTTTTTTTTTAAAAACCTTTGATTTCGTTTACACCTATTCCTCGAAAATGTTAGGAACGTTTTGATATTGATCGATGTAAACTGTAGATATCAAAATTTTTATTAGAAATGGCAAAGCTAATAGCATTCTTCTTTTTACCCGTAAACAGAATCAGTAGGTAACAAAATATTAATTACAAACAGTCTGCTAATAACAATGAGTGCAAGAGCTGGGAAGAAAAAAAGGCAGTTATCTCACTACAATTTTTTATTACTTTGATGAAAACTATGTATAATTACTAGTTAAAACTGATGAGTCTGGCAAGTATAGGTAGGGGGAATAAAAAATGGCAGCTGTATCAAAACCTTAAAAAAACATTAATTTTTCATTCTGAGCTCTATATCTAAAAAACTACCAACAAAACTAGGAAATCTAAAAAAAGATTATTTAAAGAAGAGTAAAATTTCTGAAATATTAGTCCAAATAGAGCTATTTACGTTCAATAGTTCTCGAGATTTAGCTTTTTAAAAAGCAACATTTCATAAAAATGTGATAAAATATCAGTAGATAGTTAATTTATTTTGAGAAATCGATATCTCAGGAACTATGTTACGTACTGATGTCTATTTGCAATCAAGTTGAAGCTAGTATAAAGTACTATAAAGTAGTTTATGACCTTTACCTTCGTAGCAATAGTAGTTTTCATGATATTTGCTAAAATAAATGTATTTATAGTTGTTCGGACAGTAAGCTTGATTTATGAAAAACTTTATTTCAGAAACCATAGGACGTACAGATGTCTGTCAGCACTCAAATTAAAGCTTGTTAAATTTACTATAAAATATTTATGAATGTTCATCTTTGTAGGAGTTGTAGTTTTGATGATATTAGACAAAATAAACTCACAAAATGCTAATTTCTAGTTGTTCGTATAAAATATTTGATTTTTGAAAAAATATATCTCTAGACCCATATGACGCACATAAGTTTGCCAACACTCAAAAAAAGAAAATTTAACTTAGTATAAAGTAGTTCATTACACTTATCTTCGTAGGTGTAGTAGTTTTTATGATCCTATAATATGAATATAAATTTGGCAAAGGAAAATTTGTCCAAACGATTATAAATCAATTTATTTTAGAAAATTTCTTGAAAAATACTACTTCTACGAAAATAAACACCATGAACTACTTTATAGCTCAATAAACTAGCTATAATTTGAGTGCTAATAGACATTTATACGTCACATAGTTCCTGAGATATATATTTCTCAAAATAAATTAACTAACTACTCATATTTCAGTATGTTCCATACAACAATTTTATGAAGTGTTGCTTTTTGGAAAGTTATATCTCGAGTACTATAGAACGTAAATAGCTCTATTAGGGCTTACATTTTAGCAAATTTACTCTTCTTTAAATAATGCTCTCTTAAATTGTCTATTGTTGTTGGTAGTTGTAAAGATATAAAGCTCCGAATACAAAAATTAATTATTTTAACGTTCTGAAACAGCTGCCATTTTTATTCCCCCAACCTACACTTGGCAGACTCATCAATTTTTACTAGTAATTATACCTAGTTTTCAATTAATTAATCAAAAATTGGGGTGAAATAACTGCCTTTTTTCTCATCTTGGTCTCTTGTACTAAATGTTACCGATATCATTTAGGTTTAAACGCAGCTTTAGGCATCAAGTGCTAAAAATTAGCATTAAGCGAGTGGTAACGAATCCTTAATCCTTGTATCTTATATCGAAATGAAGGACACTAATTACCTCAAAATTGATTTGTATACTAGATTTACTTTTCTGTTTAATCAGCAGTCTATCAAGTTTCCTTCTTCCTTGTAGTCCAATAATGGTTTCCATTTATCTTCCTTTGAGAATGTCTAATTCGAGTCCTTTGTGTCTCTTTAGCTTTAGTCTCTTTGTGGCACAAAAACCGTATATTAACGGAATGATTTCTTTTTTATAGTCCTCTAAAGTGTATCTTTTGGTCGGAAATTCATCTTGTCTTTGACAGCACGTTTGTGTGGAAGATTATCTTCACGTTTAATAGTAACCAAAAAGAAAGTCAACAGACTGTTCGTTAGTAAGATACCAGAGAATTCACCTCGATCGCCGCTTTACCTGGAACCACTATATCAACATCAAACTAACTCAAACATACGCAAAGTTAGCAATGCTGTCTGTTTCCTATCCTGAATAGAAAATCCAAATTAAAACCAGAAATAACTATTATTATTTTTAAAACAATTCTCAGGCCACTGCTGATGTATGACTGTGAAGTCTGAGGAGCGGCATCCTTCTCGAAAAAGAAAAGATTACAATCTTTTCAAAATAAAGTCGTAAGAATTGCAGTGGATGTTCCTTGGCTTGGTTTTTAAGGAACAGCCAATTGCATCGGGATTTACAAATAAGAGACAATAGAGGATTACATAAATAAAAAAAAAGAAGGTTTATGAAGTTCCACTTTCAGTTACCTACAATTTAAGGAGCAGTGACCTACAACCTGGGAAACCCATAACCCGAAGACTGAAGCCCAGGCAGCAGCAGGACATCCTGTTATAAGTTTTATATTTATCAGTTCTGTTATTGTCACTCTAAAATTTTATTTTATTTTAATTTTGTTTTTCTCCATCTTTTTTTTTTCATTAGAAGTCAATAATTTATTTTGCTAAATCCATAAATGTCATTGTTTTTGTTATTAACTTTACTTTTATCTTTTATTAAGAATTATTATTTTAATCTATTTATTTTATTTTAATTATCTTTTTTATTTATAACGTTGTATATAGTTAGGGGTGTCTTTTGTAAGAAACTGTACCCCTCCCCCCCATAATTAATTGTTTAAAAAAAATATACCATTTACATTAAACATGCAAGGCCAACCAGGATGATCTGATATTAAATAAATAAATTAAAAAACAATAAAAAAATATTACAATGTTATTTTACTCATGGTTTTCTTTTTAATAATTCTTTTAGATTCATAAAATTTTCTCAAACCTAATTTACTTTAAGTTGAATGAAATATGGTCCGGGTGTGGTAAAAAAAAACTCAAATAGTAGATAATTATACTATTTTATTGAGCCAACGTTTCGCCTCACGTTGCAGGGCTTCGTCAGGGCTAAAAAAAGATACAAACATTTTGTATTTTTTTTTTTAAAAGATACAAACATTTGTATTTTTTTCTTTTTTCATCTCTTTATTTGTACTTTCTTTAATATTTCTTCTCTTATCTATCTGTTACTATTACCCTTTTCATTTACTATTTAGTACCTTTAATTTTTCTTATTATATCTTACTTTTTTACATTTTATACCCCTGTTATTTTACACTTATGTTTTTTCTTTTTTT
>NW_027106347.1:29453-44472 GCF_000696795.3 Halyomorpha halys | reverse complement strand
CAGTAAGTTATTACTTACCGCCTATTGGCAGCAACTGGCATGGAAATATACCAATAGTACAAACATGACTCAAACTGAAATAAATTTTATTAATGATTTAAAAATTTCTTTAAAAACAAAAAAGATTAACCACGACAAGTCACGAATTGTTATATTTACTCTACAACACAAACCCTGCCCTCCAGTTTGCATAGACAACCAGCCCATACCACTACCAAATATGGTAACTTATTTGTGACAGAAGGTTGATATGAGATCGGCACGTCACGATAAAATATAAAACCCTAAATATTCGACTAAGGCTATTATATTCCATACTGCACAGACTTTCTAAAATACCCCTCCGGCAGAAACTTAGCGAATAAAATTATTTACTAAAACTTATAAGGACTTGCGCCTGCCAAATTGATGGACCTGTCAAAAAAATAACAGATTCAAAAAATAAATACCTTTCAATCACAATTTTTAAAACTGGAAACGAACTCGCCACTCTATGTTTCAAACGAGACTATTCAAACTGGCCTACGTATTCCAACTGTAACGAACCACATCCGTATGACATACAAAGGGTTTCACGACAAATTACAAGGAAATTGCAATAAATTTGAAGGAATAAAATGACTTAAAATGAATAAAAATGACATTCCTGACGTAAATCGGGGTAGGTTGAAGAGGAATTGGGTTAGGGACCTCCTAGTCTGATCAAATATTTTACTTTAATGTCAGGAATTCACCACTGGGTGCTATCTCCCTCATGCCAACCTATGTCTTGCCTATATATTGTAACTCATTTCCTGATTGTAATTATTTTACAAGTAAGCAATAAAAATTGTAAAGATAAAAAAAAAAAAATTATCAGTCCTTATTAGCCAAAATTATCAAATTGATTTCAACGTTTTTATAAATATTCTTATTTCAAAGTTCAAACTTTAAGCAATTCTATTTAACATGAAGTTATTTTATTGATTTATTAAAACTCCACTCTTTCTAAATTTGATAAGATATCAAATATTTATTTTAGTATGTGCCTACTACCGTAAAAATGAGCTTTTTGGTAACCAAACAATAGGCTCCTTGCTTATGAAGACTTTGCAGGTTCTTCTGCGTCCTTGGCGAGTTAAAAAAATTGCGACCTCCAATACCGTGATTCTAAACATCGGCGTAATATTACAGATAGTTCACGGTTAGTAATTTTTAATAATCTGAAATATTTCTTTCTTTAACTTGGAATTTTTATTGCTTGCATTAGTCTAAAACGGGGGGAATTTCCAGAGTAAATTTTGCGCCCACTTAGTACCTACGTAACGGAACATTCCGCCTCCGCCTAGCTATGGCCCTGTATATAGAAATTACAACTGGTGAAAAATAGTTCCTGTCTAAAAAAAAAAAATCTTAGCTTTCCTAAAAAATCATCATAAAAAACTTAAAACCAATTATACCTTCTTATCTGATCAAGACGAATACCACATCCATGAGAAGAATTTTCTGCTAATAGCTAAAACAACCTTGGTCACCGAAATCTTGCTAAAAGAAATTCTGCATAATTAAACATTTAGAATGACAGAACATTCATACTATTTAGTCGTTCCAGTGCCTTAATTTTTTAATCTCAAGTGCCTATAACTGAAGCAGTATCAACTATTATTACATCTTGCCTACATGATAATTTTGTGTAATAATTTACATACTAACTCAAAATATGGGTACTAATATTATTTGACTTTAAATGTCCGTTCTCAACAATTATTTACTTTATAATTGCAATATTTATCCAAAGATATATAATCTCCAAATAATCTATCATCTAGTTCCGTGGATATTTTGGTTATATTTAAACGGCTAGACAGAGCCGAATTGCGTGAACGGAAAATAACCGAGCTGATAGCATTGCTGCGATGAAGTAAACGAGTTAAGAGTACGAGTCCCATAAAAGATAATAAATGCTAAGCCAACGCCCAAACCTTCAAAGGGTAGGCTGAAACGTAGGTGGGAGGATTGTGTTAGGCTCATTGGACGGAACTGTGGACAGCAATCGGGTACCCGGAATCTTTCCTAAAAATGACCATATGATGTAATAATAAATGAAATCATATTATAATTTTTTAAAAAATGTTAATTTTTTTAATATTTAAAATACTGACATTTTCCTTTTTTTTAAAAATGATTCTAGAACCCACGCTAATCATTGTATAGACTTAAATTAAATTTAAAAATTGTATATACATCCCTTAAAAATGACTAAGTAAAATTATTACACTCTATCAAAATACATTGCACTTTTCAGTCTTCATTATCGCCAGAAACTTATCTCGTTGAGTTATTTTGTAAGCTTGAAAAGCCGATGACCCCGGAACTTGGGAAACTTTTCCACAATCCTCTTAAGGATTTCGTTTTCGTTGGAATAACCGAGTCTCGCTTCCTCCGGTATATAGTGATAGCACTAATAAAGTATTACTGATCGTGGAACCTTTTACAATTCCGATCAACACAACAATCGTATATTTATTTATTTATTTTTTTGGTAAAATATGAAAATATATATTATTCGTTTTCAATCACGGGTTATTATCAGCAATGGTAAATTTTCATATAATTCATGCACCAAAGCTGATCATTAATGTAATCCACCAGCGTTATAGAGCAGTGGATACCTAAGAACCTTCCAAAATCAATTTTTTGTCGTTATATATCTACTGAATTTCTTTGAAATCATTTTAAGCTGAAGATGAAAGTAAAATTGACATTACACTTGCTGTTGAAGACTCGATTGAATTAAGAAATGAAACTTGATAGGTCTTAGCTATGGTGAATTAAGTTCCAGTTGGTAGTCAAGTCGACTTACATCTTCCAATTCTTCTCCATCTCTTAAATCCAGAATTTTTGGCTCGAACCTAATTCTAAAACGATTTTATAACAGTGCTTTTCTGAACCTAAGGGTCTTGAAGAAATAAATCGCCAAAAATAGTAAACTAAGGTTAAGCATTTGATGATTTGCTCATGGATGGTGCGAAAAATCAAACAAATTTAAAGAACCATATCGTAAGAGAATTTTGTTCTCCGTAACAATCCGTCATAACAGTTTGATGATGTTCAAATTATGACAACGGCCGGTCGGGCAACCGTAAATGCTTCTATTTTGATGACTTGACGGAAAATTGGATTTTGCTAATTGCGTTTGTCAATTTTTCGTTTGCGTTATAATAAAAAAAAAATATATTTGAAGTTTTAGGCGATGGCAGGAAGGATCAGATTGAATCACTGATAAAAAATCGTTTTATAATGAGATTGTGAAAATCCTTCATTGAAATTATATTTTTTCCATTTAAAACTCCAGAGCTGAATGTGAGATCAATAGGAAAAATTAACAAGTTTGACTTCATTACCACGTTTTATTTAGAAATTCTCAAAATACAAAGATTTTTACCCATTTAAGATGAGAACGATCACGCATTTATCTGAAATTTATGTTATTGGATAGGAATGAAAAACGTCGAATTCATTTGCAGTTACTTTACTAAGTTAATGAGTAATTAACAACAGAGCTTGGACCAATTTTACTCAGTGTTCCGAGGAAAAACTAATATTGATAATAGGATATTATCAATTATCACGTCATGGCTTAAAACATCTAAAATTAATTCGCAGTATTTATATATATTCCCGATCCACCCCGTTAAAAGAGGAAGATATTTTTAAAAGTCCCTGATTATTTTTTATTTTATTTTATGATTAAGCTTTGGATTAAGTTTTAAGTCCTAAAGTCTCTACAAACTTTAATTTAAAAAATATATTCCTTCTAAATTTTAAATTACTTTCTCATGGAGCTCATTTCCTTAAAAGGAAAAACTAAGTAAATTAAAACAAATTGCTAAATACTACATGAATAAATGAAATAAAATATTTTAGAATGTTTTAGTTCCAACCTAGCGAAAAGTACCATGTGAAGAAGACGCGACCTGTTTGGTTCCCCAATTACATAAAAATCATGGAAAATAATTTTAACACCCATTAAATATAATTTTAATAACCCGTCTATTACCATCTATAAATTTTCCATTTTTTTTTCAAGTGTGTAATAATAATTACAAACCATTGTGTAATAGTTTGAAAGACACGATGTTTTATTATGCAACATTACTTTCGTAATGAACAGTACCCAACTAATGTTTGAACAGATGGCTTGGATTACCGTGATACGATTACTGACGTAACTTCAACGTCATAGATAATCCAGAATTCTCCAAAAGTAGTGAATCACGGAGTGAGAAATACCGTATAAATAAGAATTGGATTGATGTGGTAATCTCCAAAAAATTAGATAATCTCTTGTTTGAAATTTCAAACTAATAATAAGTTTTAGGATTCTATCACTCGTGTTTATACCATACCTGTATCAGTATATGTTAATATGAGACTCCCTTAGATAGATTTAACTTTTTTATCAATGATTTTAAGGCATAATAATCAATAAATAACCAAAAAAGATGGAAATGAAGGAAAATGAACTACCATATTAATACATTTTTCAAAATTTAATTCAATTAAGGTACAATAAAATTTTAATACAAAAACATTAATATAGGTTTTTTTAAATATTTATCAAATAGCATAACACAAAAGAAAAAACTTAAAACATATATTTAAACATTAAAAACAATATCTATATTTTAGTTCATCAAAATAAGTTAAAATTATGATTTAACTTGTTTTATAAATATAGTAATAAACATCAGTCATTGGTATAATATTGAATATTGAATAGAAATCTACAGAAAAATTATATTAACATTTAAAAAAAACTCATGTTCTGTATTTTCAAAGATGTGGTAGAAAGCTTTCAACTAGAAATAATATTTAATAATCAAAGCTGAATAATTCAAATTTATAATGATATAAGACATTAATCAAATATATGCTAAATATATGATTTAAACAATATTTAAGATATAGTAATAAACAATAATCAATGATATAAAAATAAAAATAGATAATTTTCATAAAAATTAGATTTTTTTGATAGTTTTAAGAACTAATAGCAAGTTAGTATAATTTTGGAGCTCATTTTTTTTAAGCTATCCTATTAATTTCTGTTTATTTTATTAATGGTATAATCATAAATATAATTGTTATTTTATTTTCCTCACAATCATACATGTGGAAAATAACAGTCTTTTTTATATTAAACATTCTCCTGGATATTCCATGGATACAGTGATCTTTACATGTTTGTTTCCATAAAAGTACAAAATTTATCTATGTTTAAGACGCATATCTTGCTTCCAGAGTTATTCTCATAAATCATATCATTGGAAGCTATTTTATTTTTTTTGTTTATCTCATCCAAAATAGATAATAAATAAATATGTAATTAATGTTTTCTGTATGTAATTAATGCTTAATTTAACTGTGGACTATTTTTTTTTTTTACAGAATGCAAAAGCGAGCTATGACTTCAGTAGCAACGACCGCTTTCCTTACCCCCGTTATACAGATGACTGGTTTAACAGGTAAAGTTCATTTCCTTCATTGCTGTTTAATCTAATTTATTTGAAATTATGATTTGTATATTTATTAATTTCCATAGAATTAAAAATATATTGATTAGATAATGGTATGATATTTTAAAAAAAGCAAAATGGATAAAGTTTATGGAATTGAGCTATTTCATTATACCAAAAATATTTACAGTAAAATCATATGGAGGATAATTTTATAATTACCAATGCAAAAACAAATGAGCTTAATATAATAATAATTATAAGAGAGTGACCAGCTTTCTGATTTACTATTAAACGTTTATGTGTTATACCGAGGTATGTGCTATCAGGAGCTAATTATACATGCTCTCTTAATTTTAAAAAAAAAATTAGTTTACATTAGTATACATTAATGTCCAAAAAGTGCAATTATTTATTACACCTTTTGTAATCACAAGATAGGAAGATTTCACTAATCTTCTTCTTCATCCATTTTTTCATTACACTTTAGTGATAGATTGTTCTCAACTTGATTTTCTTCAGTGGATCCTTGAGCAGCTTCTGAACCTCCATCATTAGATATGCTTGGTTTTGGCTTTTCCCCTAGAATACTATCCAAATCAATCCTTTCTACTTGTGTATTTGCGGGCCAATAGTCTGAAAATTAAAAAAGTATAAGTCGTAGTTTTGTACTATTACAGTTACTATATGGTTATATATTATACGTTAGAAGATCTATGGTAAATGTTATATTTATTTATTGGAGATAATCTAGAGTGGGGTCCAGGAAGAAAATTAGGTTCAAGATATTAATTTTTCAAAGTTACTTTTTAATATATGAAGATATTCTTATGAAATATCTATCTAAGGGCTCTCAAAATTATTTACTTAATGAATGTTATTAAATATTATTTACTTTACACTAAAATATTAACTTTTTAAACATTAAAGTTATCTTTCAAAAATATGAACGTAGTTAATGAATAATTTATCTATCAATAAATATTTATGAAAACTTCCCCTCACAAAAAAAGTTATTTTAAACCCCAAGTTAACTTTAACTATTTAATTTTAAGATTATATATATTTTTTTATGTACTAAAAAGAATTTTATAGATTATTAAACAATTTAAATAGTTATTTAATATGAGCAGGACATTTCAAATAGTAAGGTACAGTGACTTAAGCCTTATTATTACTATTATGTCAATAGGTTATACAGGAACTGGGCCTCCTCCACCACAACCAACTAATCTCCAAGATCTCTTGCTCTCTCTTTCCATCTTTCAACATTTAATCACCTTAGATCCCCCTCCACATCATTCACCCATCTGATATGGGTGTCTCCTCTTTTCTGTTTTCCATCTTGTTTCCCATATAGCAACTATTTAGGTATCCTTTGGTCAGGCATCTTCTCAACATCTCCTATCCATCTTATTCATGCTCTTTTCACTAAAGCCATGATGCAGGGAGGAGGTAGCTATAGCCAGATTAAGAATAGGTCATACGAATTTAACTCATGCATACCTGATCAATAAGCAACCACCGCCAAAATGTCAATACTGCAACAGTGTACTTACATTCAGTCACATATTTGAGGAATGTCATTTCTATTGCATGAACTTACGTAGATTGGGAGTGGGACCGAGTGTTTCAGATGCTCTGAATGATGACCAAAAAAACATAGAAATGGTTTTAATTTTCTTAAAAAGGAATAATCTTTTGAATAAGATATAAACCCAAAAGTTTTTCATATGTATTAAAAAAATCTAAAATAATTAATTATTCAAACTTATTTAGCAATTAAATTGTTTCAAATCTTGAAATAGAATTATAAAGTGAGAAGCGTGGGCGTTGATGACCTTAGGGTTTTACGCCCAAAAGCCCCAACCAACAACAACTAAAGCCATGATGTTGGGTTCCCCAAACAGTTCCAGCAGCTTCCCATTCCTTCTTCTTCTCCAAATCCCATTCTCTAAGACTCCTTCCTATATCCTTCTCAGTACCTTTCTCTTCCAGGAGTTGAGCATCCATTCCGCTTTTCTTGTCAAGAGCCATGTTTTACACCTATAGATTACTGGCCTTATGATAATTTTGCAGATGAGCACTTTCATTCTTTTAAAGACAGCTCTAAACTTACTAACTAAACTTAATACTTTTTGCAGTGAGAAATAACATCTATTTCCTGCTGCTATCCTGGGCTCTATTTTGCTCTCTTCTTTGTTGTCATCTTTAACTAGGCTTCCTAGGTACTTAAACTGGTTTACAGAACTGAAATCGTAGTCTCTGAAAATAACTTGGCTATACTCTTCCTTATCCCTGTTTGAACTTCTCATGTACAGTCTTATCTTCTTTAACCTTAACGCTTAATTTAAATGCTGCTTCTTTGAATTCCTAAAATGTTCCTTGTAAGCCTCTTCAGGTTTTAACAGCAATGACCACATTATTCGTGTATGCTAAATGTTGAGACAGCCAAATGTAAATGGTTCCTTCTGGATTAATTCTAATTGAATGAATAGCTACTTCCAGTGTTATATTAAAAAGAAGAGGAATCAGAGGATCACCCTGTCTCACGCTATTCTCCACAGGAAATTCCTGGGACAGCAAATTTTCAAGCTTAACTCAGAAGGGAGTAATCATTAGCATCATTATTACCAGCCTGACTAGTTTTTTTCAGTATGCCAAGCTTTACCATAGCTTTTAAAAGTCCCATTCTGTACACACTGTCATATACTTGTTTTAAGTTCACAAATAGCAGATGTATGTCTATGTTGTACTCATAAAACTTTTCCATTTTATGGAAAGTGAAGCCTCAGCTAGAAAATGGAAGCATCAGGGAGAATATCTGGTAAACTGTTGATCTACCAGGCCACAACTCACCCTGGTATTTTCCTATAATATTTTCAGTGAAATCAGACACTCTTTTATATAGGAGCACTGCCAGTATTTTATAGGTTGTGCTTAGTATACCAATGCCTCTATAATTATCATATATCATCTTGTTTCCTTTCTTCGGTATAGGACATATTACTAGTCTTGTCCAAAATTTGGGTATTTTGTCTTTGACTTAAGCCTTAAGCAACTAAAAATGTTTTAACCAAAAATAAATTTATAGTCTGTATTTGTAATATTTGATAATTTCTAAATTCCATCTATCTATGATGAAATATGTCCTCTAAAAAAATCTTTTTCTAAATCGATGATAATTTAAAATAACATTAATATTATTTTCATATTTCATAAATTTAACTTTTAGAACCTAAAGGGAAATTTGAGATTCCTAGCTCATACACTAAAAAGATAAAGCTCTATAAAATATTTATAGTTTAATCATTGATTTTAGATTAATAAATAACAATTATGAATAAATCAATATGACCTCACTTTGCTAAACCATAGTGAAAGCAAAGGTCAAACAAAATTATTTTAAATATTATTTATTCTCCAACTAAAAAAAGTTTAATAAAAGCCACTTCAGAATGTAGAAAGAATAGGAAAGGAAATATTTAGAAAGAATCAGCTCATCATCTTATCAACAAACATTGAATAATTCAGGATAAAAATATTAATAGTTTTAAAACACCTTGTGAATAAGAAAGAATAAACATTCTAACAAATGCTGGTAAAATAATCAAGTTAGCTACATTGGTAAAAGAGAGGGAAAATAGTTTTAAAAATGTATTTATACTAAAACTTTTTACACAATACAGTACAGTATAAAATCTATTAAATAAAGGAAAAAAGTATGTAGTCCGGAAAAAGAAAAATTAAAAGATTGTTTAGTACTGATTGCAACATAGGGTAAACAAAAATTCAATAACACATTTGTTAGAAGACATAAGACACTTCATTATTTATAATAAAGATTCAGTTACATGAGATAATGTTAGTGAGAAGATGTATGAAGCTTGATAACATCCCTATTTAGTATGTGAACATTAAAGTAAAATCCTGGTGAGTGGTATAACATTAAAATTTAAAGTAAATCTTGTAGGTGTGTTCCAAATGTATAGGTATTGCAAAATTTGTGAAGTTACATCAATACATTTGAAATGTAACAAGAAGAATTAATGAATGAATCACTAGGACAAATATAATACTTTATCTTTAATCCCATTTTTTTAAAGGGGCAGCTGGATATAACATAGATTAAAACAGACATAATTACATAAATAAACAAATATAAAATATTAAGTAGAAATTAATTGACTTGACTTAAGAAAATGATTAGATTATGAAAAATAAGATGTTTAGAAGTTGGTTATTAATTGTCTTCAATGTGATGCCCTAGTTTTGTATGACTGTGAGAGATTATTAAAAGAGGTTGGAAGTTGAAAATGCTGTATGAGCCTGTAACTCGACAATGACCTAGTGTTTATTAGAACAAATAATAAACATTTACTCCAATCCAGAAATAAAATTCACTTATTTGTATTACTTAATTAATATGTGAAGATTCTAAAAAAACCTTATAAACTGAATAATCTTAGAATATTTGAAGTAAACATTGTGTCTGTCCCAACTACATCACAAATTGGAGAAGTTTATTAATATATTTGATATTATGATCTATCATAAAATATTATATAATATATAATAAAATTTAAATAAACAGATCCATCATAAAAATTATCCCAAAATAATAATACCTAAGCTATGTGATAAGAAAAATCAATTATGATAAACCATGATCGAATGTTCAAGACCAAGGGTCAGGTGTCAAACTCAGCAACATTAAGAGTTGATTTAATACTTTTAGTGAGATGCACAAAAACATATTTTATTTTTACATTTTTATGAAATTATATTTTGAAGTGAGTATTTAGGGAAATGGATATGACAATTAAAAGATTTTCAGAGCACCAATTAAATTAATAAAATCATAGTATAAATGAAAGAAAAACATAATTAATAATAATTATTTTATCGACAATATCTGAAAAAGAGATGTCTCTAATTTTTTCATCAAAGTACCATAAGAAACCTAATTATATTATATTATCTACTTATGCAATGAAACTAATTGTAAGTCACATTTACCATATTTCTGTCCCATATGGGACATCATCCAATTTCCCAACTGGTCTGGATCTCCTGTGACTCTTATTGGACTAAGCATGCCTGATATTAAAAAAAAAAAATGTATCTTATGACAGGTAAAACATATGTAGGTAGTCAATTAATTTTATGAAATTTTTGTTTATCATATAGAAAGTGCTAATTTATTTTAAATTTAAATATTATTTTCAATGACAATAAATATATCCTGTTTTGTTGCATGCCAATTAAAATATAATAGTTTATCACAGTAAAGTTATAGTTTTGTTCTATATCACCTGGTGCTGCAACCCACATCCCTCCATTTCTTAAGCCCTTTGGTGCGCAGTCATCATATCTAACTGCTTGTTGGTTTCCATGATCACCACCTTAAAATTGAGATATACTCTGCTTTTATGTGTTATTTTTACCTATGTGTATTTATTTTCAA
This sequence comes from Halyomorpha halys, assembly GCF_000696795.3. Lineage (NCBI taxonomy): Eukaryota > Metazoa > Arthropoda > Insecta > Hemiptera > Pentatomidae > Halyomorpha > Halyomorpha halys. The sequence goes on along the minus strand of NW_027106347.1, from coordinate 33,507 downwards.
TGCAAGTTTATGAAAATTAATCTTAACTACCTATATTTCTTGATATAGAGTCACAGAAATTCTGCATTCTAAACCAAAGAGAAAATTTCAGTTATTGCTGATAACTTTGTTCTTAAGTTACACTCAATTCAAGAGCCCTAATTTTTTGAATTTTAGGTAACCATGATGAAGTTCCTTTCTATACTTACAGATATCAGCACTGTTGATTCTAAGAATACTCTATCATGAAACATAAATGGTCATATATTTCCATATATCATATTAAATTCTCAACCTTGGAGAATTATTATCTAATACAAAAATTATAGATAATCATTGCTTTTGAAAAGAAAAAAAAAGACTAAATTACTTATTTTTTTTTAGATCCCATATTATTATTTTATCCTTATTGAACTTTGAGTATGAAGCCAAATATTTGTTAATTTGGATGGAAATTATATATACAGTTATATTTCTTTTAAACTATATTTTTAAAATGAAAAGTATGCTATAAATTCATGTAATCAATTTTAATTTTGATAAGATTCACATATTAAAATATAATTTTATGGAAATTCATGTATCATTATTATTACTATTATCCTTTGAAACTTTCTTTTCTTCTGGGCCTAACTACTAATTAGCTGCCAAATCTGCTGTAATTTTCAAAAATTTTAAATCTAATGTTAGATTACACACTTGTTATTTAACCTACATTCTGTAATGTTTTTCAAGAATAAAGTACCTTCCAAAAGTAATTTTTCAGATTTAAACAGCACTGTGGTCAGGAAAAATATCTTTATAGTTTAATTTGTTGTAAAATGTTAAATTTAATCATTTTCTTTATTTAAATACTGTTTAATTGGCCCTAGAAAATGGTTTCTAATTACAAATGCAGTAACTTGTGACTTTTTTGGTTAGCAAGATTCTTCCTAAGTAGACCAGTCTTATATTTAATTCGTATAAAAATGGAAAGACTTCTTCGTCGATGTTCGTGTAAAAATGTATGTAATATTCATATCAATATTATAATTATCTTCTTACCTGCTGAGGTTTCCTGGTTTTCAGACCCAACTCCTCCATCAGCACCGGATCCAACTTTATCACTTTCATTGTTATCTAAGTGCCATAATATATAATTTTTTTTTAAAGGAACTATAACCTGTCTATTAATTACTATATGAGAAAAAGATGATTTGGGGTGCGGTCAGTGAAGAACAAATAAGTAGAAAGTTATTTATTTTTTTTTTTTTTATTAGTTATTAATTTAATAATCATTTAAAAAAAGTTATATGAATGAGTAGCTATTACTGTACAATTTTTACAATGCCTAGATTACAGATATTTAAATTATTTTAAGAATTAAATGTCCTTTCTTTATCACATTTTTCTAGATCAGTTTAATTCTTAAATATATACAAAATTTACTTACTTATTTAAGTAAATTTATTTATTTATTTATTATAATACCTGATGGAGGGATTGGAGTCTCATCTTCAACATTTTCTGTTTTTATCTTCTTCCCAGTACTTTCAGCTAATCAACCAAAATAATAAGATTAGATGTATAGAAATATTCTTATGGATGTATATACCTAGTTTAATTAATAATTAACCATTAATTACCATAAGAGGTTGTAGTAACCTCAGCATCTTGTTCTCTTCTTGTTTGATTTGGAACCATCTCCTCTTCTACTTCAGCTTCATCATCTAAACAAAAAAAAGTTCAAAATTATACATCATGAATGAAAAAAGTTCAAAGAAATAAATTAAGTAGATCTATGAAATTTATTCTAAATTGCAGTAGAGATACACTTTAATTTTTCTGGTTTCCTACAAATAATGTGTGAATTAAATTATTTTATAATGTATCTAATTTTAACAGACTTAAAATGTCTAAGAAGTCCTTGTACAAAATATCATCTAGAATCTCGACCTTTGTTTTTGATATTAACATGTAAACCTTTTACAGTATTCACAATATACTAGTGGAGCACTAAAAAATAAAAATATATAAAATTGGACAGACAAAGTTTTGTGACTTCTTTAATTCTTAAAAATAAACAGCATATAATGAAAAAAATATAAAGTAAATGTATTATTGTTGATCAAACATATTAGTTTTAACGACTATAACTATAAAGCTAACTTAACTGTAGATTTGACTATATCAAGTTAGAATATGACAAAAACTTATCGCAGTTTAACTCTTTTTTTTTTTTAAGTTTCATTATAAATATTACAAGAATAGGCTTATGGTTAATTGAGGATTTACTCATTTACAATACAAAATTAACAACGCTTTTCAAATACAAAATATAGTGTTCATCTATTAAAAATAAATAAAGAGTAAAAAAGAAAACTCCATTTTTGATATGGAAAGTAAGCTACAAACAAATATTGATGTATACATAGATCAAAGCAGAATAGGTTTTGTACTTTTGTGGTTCTATGCATAGCCATTTTTCAAAAACGTGATTAGAAATAGTTCATGAAATATGGACTACAAAATTTAGGTTGGTTAAAAAGTTAAAGAAATTACACAAAAATTGAAAATTTTTTTTTTAATATTAAAACATTAAAACGAGTCATAAAATTGTTTTTACATAAAATAAAAATAAATAAAATACCTTTATTGGATGGAGTTAAAAAAACAACAAGAGTTAAGTTGAAATTACTGGAAACTATACGAAATTAATTATTCAGGATTAGGAAATTAATATGGACTAGTGTAATCAAACTATTTATTCTACGAGCCGACATCAGAATTATCCAGGTATTGTAAGCAAACTAATCACCTCTTTCAAGGTACATATTTCCCATGTAATCAAATATATGGCTCCATTCATGAACTTATCAGGCAACTGATAAAGATCAAATCCTCACCATAGACACGAATCAAGTTTATATCTTCGGAACTACAGATATAGTAAATAGTCCTTTAAATATTTTGCCCAAAATCCGAAAACCATAGTACGCCTTTTTTTCAAACGGTAAGCATGCACGAATGACAAAATGCCTCTAGTGCATCCACAATATGCTGCCAGACGAAGTTCAGCCCCTCTCAAGTACGGTGCAGTAGAGAAATTCAGGTAGCCCGTATTACTATATCATTATGTCACTTCCTCTTATACTTAAGGGATCGCATTTTAATTTAGAGACTTCTCAAAACATTGATAAGCGATTTGTCTCGTGTAAGAGATGGTTGAAATATAATACAAATTATTTTAAAACAATTTTTGTTTACTCCTAATGTTAAAATAATTGTAATACATGAGGGGAATTGGTCTTTTTATTTGGGTTGTTTTGAAAAAAAAAGAAAAGTATTTTAGGACTTACCTGCTTCTTCACCAGCAGAATCAACTTCAGATGGACTATCTGAAAGATTATCAGATTCAGGAGCTTCAGGAGCTTCACGAGCTTCAGGAGCTTCAGGAGCTGGCTGGCCAAAGTTCACTAAAAGAAATGAAATTAATGATGAATGTTACACAATGATAGTTTTTCTATTAATGATTCAGAACTAAATGTTTAGAAAACAATTTTAATTAACTAATAAATAAATATTATTACCTGTGTTTATGGGCCCGAATCGAACATTTGGTGGACCCATGATTGTCTGCTCATGATATATAACGATTGGTGCTAAAAAAGCAAATAATCATTTATTAATATAAATATAGTATTCATATTTATATTAATTTGGTATTTAAATCAGTATAATATAGTAATAATTTACGTTGAGTGACACCGGGGCAATCCTGTGCATTACATGTTCCGCATGGTGAAGTTAAATACACGTATCCCGTATGTTTGACTAAAAAGCAAAAGATACACCAAAAAAATAATGAACTATTCAAGTATTTCAAATCATAATAATATAATGTTAATAATTATACAAGAAGAGGATCGTAAATCTTATTACGCGGGAAAAGACACAAATACTCGTACATAGTTGGCATTATTTTTTTAAACTATTTAAAAATAAATACAACTTTTTTAATTCTTTGTTATGCACCTCGTATTTGAAGCACGTTACGTAATAAATTTTTCTTCTGTAGAAGTTTTTTTTAAATATA
>NW_027106347.1:17009-28983 GCF_000696795.3 Halyomorpha halys | reverse complement strand
AGGGGGGACAGAAGGTGATCGCTGATACGGGATTTGAAGGTTGGAAGGATAGTAGAACTACGAATGAAAGAGGGAATAGAATTCCATAGGGATGAGGAACGGATGAGGAAAGATATACCAAAGGCTGCGGTTCAATGGATATTAGTGTCAATCAAGCCTTTAAATCTTATTCCATTAATTCTAGGATTCCAAAATTATTATTCCTCAAAAATATCCATAAAGCGATATTGAAATAATTCTGAGATAGTTGCAGGACAAAATAATGTTTCCTAATTTTTTTTTCTAATTCGAAATTAAGTATAAATAATTTTATTTATTTTATCCTTTCTTTTACATATAAACAAAGCAATAATAAAAGGAAATTAATTCGTAATAAAGTATAGAAAAAAGTTATATTATAAATTTCATTTGATTGCTTCTATAATTCGAATAACCTTCAGTGTCGAGATGAAAACTATATTTGGTAAAAATAATCAAAATAGTTAAAGTAAATAATAAATCTTCCCTATTAGAAAAATAAAAAAAAAAAACTATATTCTGGGTCCTATATATCCCCTAAGAACAAAAACAATGAACATAAAATGATTGTTTATAGACTAGCCACATTTTAACTAACATTTAAGGAGGTTATGAAACAGCTGAACCTAGAAGGAAGTTAGAAATAGACAAAACATTTCAAAACTCGTAGGAACGGATTTGTAAAAAGAAGCAGTTCCTTGTGAAGGATTATAAATATTTATTGGTTGAGTTCTGGTGTTCAGGGGGTAAATAGGGAAACACAAGATAAGGAGCGATATAGTAAGGATTATTATTTCCTAGAGGAATGGAAAAGGAAAGAATCAAGGAGGTATTACTGTCAGAAAGAGGAATGACGATACTTGATGCCGTCCTAGAAACCTCAAAGATGAATCTTATAAAGCAATTAATAAGAGGTTTTAATTTCCTCTCAGGTTCAACCACGAGTCTCCCATATACCAGACAACCATAGTCAATAAAGGGGAAAATGAGAGAGGAGACCAGTAACTCACAGGTTATTAAAGGCAATTGGTGGATTCTATGGAACTGATGGATTTTTAAATAATTAGGATACACGATCATTCCAAGACATGTGATGATCGAAGGTAACTCGTGTTTTAACAGGATAATTGAATGACATAGGATTACTATTGAGGAAAAGTAAAAATTGTAATAAAGCTAAGTCGTAGAACCACAGTATTAGCCAAGCATACACACAATACTTAAGTATTTTTTTCTTTAATTTTTATTTATATTTGTAATTTAAATAAATGTAAACTATTTTTAACACCAGATCCAGTAGAAACACGGTGCTGTGCGTAATTGCCTTCCTCCAAAACTCTTTCTAATAATTAGGGGGCACGCATGGCGCTAATGGGCTAAATACAGAGAAAACCATTATCTTTTAGCCATTTGTGCTACAAGAACGTTTTTTGTTGTGTTTTTTTTGCTACATAAAATTGCTGAATAAATTCATTGATTTACTAAAATTGATAAACTTGCAAAATTAAATAATTTTTATAAACCTCAACTATGAAGCAATGTGTGAAACGATGAATAGTAAATAATTTCACTTTAATATGATGGTCGATCATTATAATGTTTAAATAATAATTAATGTATGTAATTAGTGACATTATATGAATCACTAAGATTAGTTCTCAAATAAAAAAATATATTTAAACCAACTTGTCACAAAGTATTCAGTCAGAATATTACATGTATTTCATAATAAAGATCTATGTAATATATAGTGGCATTGATAGAATATGTGTGTATTACAGACGCATAAAATTAATCCAAATTCTATCTTTAGATTATTTGGTTTTTGCAAATATGTACACACAAACGATACAGTTCTGTTATAATACTCCGTTAAACAAAGAAAAACAAGGAAACTGTGATATTCTCGAAATATGAACATTCCCTCAGCATCGCTGCTTTTACATTATTTATTTGTGTAAATAAAATGAGGCATTTACTTTGAAATAGATTTGTGTTAATAAATTATATTCTCTGCATTTTCTAATTTAAATTCAGATGTTAGTATCTAATGTTAATTGTTAGTGTGAAAGCTTCTTAATAGTGTTACCAATATTTGCTGGCAATATTTCACCCACTGCAGCTGGATTCACATTACTCCGTTGGGGAAGTTGGTTGGGTCCAACGAAAGCTAAAACAGATTTTTTATTTAAACATATCCATGATATTCTGAAAAAAAAAAAAGCCTTTCATTATTCCAAATGATTGTTTCTAGAATTTTTATTTTATTATTTCATAAAAATGCACTTATTTTTTTTTTTTTGCTAAATTTTATTAGTTACGTAGATCGCATCGAAGAGAGAAGTATTAGGAAAACTAAGTCATTATTTTAGAACTTTTTAAGCAGTGTAAAATGTAGATTTGCACTCTTTCAACGACATCGACAAATGGAAAATCGCAAATTCGGAAAATGTTGAGTCTATATGTTCAATGTCCAATTTCAGTTAATCTCATTCCTTCCTGCAAAGAAGCTCTCATACAACGTTCAAAATTGAACTCAACAGCTTCACATAACATGATTATAAAAAGCAAAACTTAGACATAATAAAATCTTAAGATTTAAGGATTAGTAAAAGACAACTTAAAAAGAAGGTAAGGTGAGAGTATCAAATATTGTTGTTATCAGCATAAGCAGCAATGGTCTAATCTCAAAGAAAAGAAACATCATAGCCTCTGAAGTTGTTCTGGCTGTTGTGTTAATTTTATTTTTTGCTCTAAACAAGCAAGTGCATAGAAAATAAGGTGCTTCCCAATTCTTACTTTTTGTATGCAATTTAAAAGTTCATTATTTGGATAATCAAGAGTCCAATTATTTTTTTTAAACAACTGATTTAAACGTGGGCCTCCATCTAGGAATGTCGATACAAGGAAGCATGGTGAAGGTTTCAACCTTGATAACCTTCTCCAATAATTTGAAAACCAGTTTAGAAATTAAAGAACCTATTTAAAATTGTGGTAAAACATTAGTCGAAGATATTATTGTATTCAACGTTGCTTACAATTAAATTATTACTATTTAGAAAGGCGTTTTTCAAAAATGATTATGAAAAGAGCATATTTTATGAAATTCTCCCTTATCTTCTGTTAAGTTTGAAAATCCCGTCAAAATTGTTGGGAAACTTCATATTTGACCTCAGTAAGTTCCAATAACGCCCTTGCCAACAACAAGAGGAAATCAAGTAAAACAAGAACCTGAAATGTCTCAAACTCATGTCGCGTTGAGGATTTGGATGATCCAGTTCTTGAGGTATAACTGTTACACTGTGGATGTCCTCTTCGCAATGGCAAGTATTCAGAAGAGATTTTAGTGGCAAGAATTGGGTCACAGAGACCTCCTGCATTCACTGGAATCCCTAACATTGTGGTACAGCTAGTGTATTTATTTTTTTAAATGATATTTTATCATTAGGTTCTGTTTATATTTCGTTATAAGGTATCTCTGTGTAAAAAGTATGTTGTTGTTTTTTTTTTCCTTCTCCTTCCCCCTGTATATCTAGAATCCAATCTTGGTCACAAAATATTAATGCCTACTTAAACATCCTTCTAATTTTAGCTCTAATAAGAACATAAATAAGTGATATTAGGAAACACACTGCGATTCTCTGGAAGTTTATTTATTAATTTTTTATATTCAACTACATAATTTAAACTGTCAAGGGTTTTAGTTCTTGTTAATCTCAGCATACGAAAAGAGATAGTTTTCCGTGATGTTTTTGGTTTTTTCATCCTATGTGGAAAGTGAAAAAGATGAAATATCGAAAAATGGTAACTGTAGGCGATATTTGAGTCAATTATCCTATCGTAGTCACACACACAAACAAGGGAGAGAAATGATTTGGAGGAAACTTGAAGAACAGAAAGATTTAGTAATAAGGTCTACAAGATCTTCAAAGAGGTGGAATTAGATTTACCAAAGGAAAACCAACTCAATCATCTAGTGCATATCTCCTTGAAGATATTAGTTTCTATTTGACAATCCTTTTGATATTTATGTCAGATATTGTGTTTTCGCTTCTCGAAAAAGTTATTTCTTTTGATAGTAAAATATTACATTTGCCTGGTGATACATAAAGAAGATCTTAATTGTATTTTTCAAGTTTATCAACAAATAACGATTTTTTCCATACAATGGTATTAAAAATGAACATTTTTTTTAATGAGATTTCAAAAATTTCAACAATTAAAGAAAAAACCTCGATACTTATTTTTGAGAATATGGGCGATATCCTTTCGGCATTGAAATAGCAACTTTTGAAAAGCAATTGCTAGACTGACCTAATAAGGTTTTCGGAAATCAAAATGAGTATGGTGTACTTGAATTTCATATGGATACTAATTTGTATCAAAGATTAACAATAGACATACATTATTATGAGAGCTTGAACAAGTCGAAAAAAATTGATGTTCCTAGTATCTTTGGCTCGACATCCATGTGTTAACAAACGTTTTCAACAAGAAAATTATTAAATTTAATTGGAGAACCAAATAAACAATGAGAACTTTGTTGAACTTTGATTTTGAAAAACGCCCTTAATATTTTTAGTGCCAAGCGTATCGTATATATACAAAGAATACCAGACAAACTCGGTTGACTCCTCTACAGAAAAAAAGTCATGAAGGAGATTTAAATTCCATCAAAATTTCAGAGTTTACGTTTACAAGCTTCGTAAAATTTAAAAAAAAAGAAAAGAAAAAATGAAATAAATAAATTATCCTCCCACCGCCCGCGACTTTTCTCCAACACTATATCACGTTTTTTTTTTTATGCTTTGCACCGAATTCACAATTCAATCCTATATTTGGTTATGGTCCTGGAATAATGGCATTACCGTCAGCCAATTATCAATTTATTTAAATTTAATTTTATTAGGATTATGATTTTTAAAAACTTTTTTTTTCTTTTACTGACACAATAAACAATAACGAATGATTATGTAATTATTTGTATATACGAATATATCGTTCTTGACACTTTTCGAAAATGCTATGAATAACTATAAGCATTAAAATTATTAGGTTAATGCAAGTACATTGTTCTCATTAAATCAAATTTTTACTACTTATATGTATATTTATATTAAGTAATTATGTTTAAAAAAAAATGTTATCAAAGTATACTTTTCACCTGAAGATACTTTCACCTTATAAATTTCTCCTGAAGATTTTAAGGATAGCTCTTTATAACTGCAGAAATAATGACTTCGTTACTTTACCGACCGCAAGAAATAATAGCTACTAACAGAAAAAGAACGCGAAAAAATGCACAATGGTGAGCTCAACCTGAAATCCTGTGTGTTATTAGAACCTTTTGCAGTAGAAAGTGGTCAGGTTCACCCAATAGCTCCTCTCCTGTTTAATATCGCTCAACAAGCAATTATAAATAGAGCAGGAATAAATCAGGAAGATGACCCAAGTTGTGGACTAAGCAGACGACGTCGTCATCTCCGGTAGATCCCTTCAGTGCAGGATGGATTTTGAAGCGATGGATGTCGAAGCATAAAAGATGAGCCTGCATATTAATTGGGAAAAAATGAAGTTTATGGTATTGGGCAAGAAGTCACTGATCAGGGCCACTTTGTAATGGGCCCCTACAATTTCGAAATGGTAAAAAGCTTTTCTTACATTGGCTCTATCATCAATGATAACCACAATGAAGAAGAAGAGGTTAGAAGGAGAATTGCAGCTGGAAATTGAACATATTTCTTCATTTTAGGGCTAATCAAAAGCAAACTCGTTAGCCGTACTACCAAGTTTATGCTGTACAAAACGTTGATAAGGCCAATCGCTACATACTGTGGAGATACCTGGACCCTAAGCAATAAAAGCATTAACCTGCTAGGCAGGTTTGAAAGAGTAATTCTGTGGAGGATCTTAGGGCCCGTATACGAGAAAGCTAATTCCAAGTATGCCAATTCCTTGGCGATGAAGGAAAAATGGTGAACTGTTTGGTCTCTACAAAGAATGTAGCATCTTATCATATATCAGGATACAGAGGCTTAAATGGCTTGGCCATGTGATGAGGATGAGCGAGGAAAGAGTGGCTCATAAATTGTACCTTAACGTTCCGGATGGTGTAGGGCGACGTGGTAGGCAGAAGGGCCGTTGAAGGAATGCTATGGGGGCAGGATCTGCGACAACTGAGGATCCCTCTTACTCTTACAGAAAGTAGAGAGAGATGGTTGGCGGCTGTTGATCAGGCCAAGGGCAGCTTCATGCGCCTGTTGTGCCAATAAAAGAATAAAACAGAAAATCCTAAAGACAACAGCGAATGAAACCAAAACGTTATCAACTTTTCTACTACAATAGAACTCAATTATGAGGTAGATAAGTGTCAAATTAGTATAAATCAACTTAAGAAGAGAAGTATCTCTAAACGTCCATTAACTTATCGAACGCCAAAAATCAACTACATCACTTTTCAGTTTTTTTAAAAAACATTTGATGACAAATTTATTGTCCACTTACTAGAAAAATACGACAAATTTGGACATCCTTACCTTACTAAATACAGGAAAGAACGATAAAGAAACATACACACATTTACATTTATATATATATATATGAGAGAGAGAGAGACTTTAATTTGAGTATCCAATATCTTGGCAGTAATTTTCCTCTCTCTTGGCATTTTGGCTTTCATTAATATAATTAATTTATATACTTAACATTTATACCTTTTTTGTTCAAGTTTTCTTTTTTTAATTATTTTTCTCTTGATAATGCTTTAAATTTCTTCTTTCTTCCTTTATTTTTTGATCTTCTTACTTCTGTATTCAAGATTCCCTTCTTTTGTCTTGTTGTAGAAATAAAAGAAATGTGGGCCAAATTGGCGGTATACATGTTTTAATTTATATTCTGATTCATTCTATTATTGTTATTTTTGAAGATCTGTATAATTTGTTATACATTATAACTAATTGTATGGTTTATCAAAGAGGGTGATATAAATGATAATTTATTATAAAAAGCTATAATTCACTAATGGAGTGAAATGATACTAATTTCAACTCCATAAAATATTATGAACAGATTAAGAATCACACACAATTTATCTGAAAATGGTTCAAAACCAAGCAATAAAAATTTTACTACTCTCACATGAATTTCAGCTTGATAATTTACTGGTTTCCTGAAATTTTGAAAAAAATGAAATCATTCTCATATAAAGTTTAAAAAATCGCCTCTTATAGGATCGATGACATTACTTAATAAGTTCCAGTATTTTTTTGTTAAAATTTATTTGACTAAAAGGCAAGTAATGAAAACTGCTTACCCCTTATGTTGCTGCCAGTGGGCTCCAACATTAGATCAGGTGAATGTAAAACAATCTCATGATAAACCGGTGTAGGTTGTCCTAAAAAAAATTGACTTTTTAAGTACGTATGTATTCATATATAATTTTTTTTATTAGTAATATATATGAAATCAAAGTGATTCAGTATAATTTAGCAAAACATCAATCATTATTAGCGTCAAAAAAAATTTTCAAGGAAGTTAATGTTAAATAAAATATTAATAATAACAACAATACTGTATGCGAGGCTATTAAACAAAAATTATATATGTTGCATATTCCTGCAATTTATGTTCCTACATATGGAAGATGAGCTTTACATGATACCAGCATTATGTTCCACATGAGGCCAATTATTTAGCGAGTAGAAAACGAAAAAGACCATTCAGTGAAGTCTAAATATATTAGAATGCTTCAGGACACAACATTATGATAAACTCTTAACAGACGTATTAATACTTAGTTAATTCAATTAATATAATTCTAATATTTTTATTACCATAAGATTAAAATATTTTTTTTTTTTAATTATTTATTTATTGTAATTTACAACTATACAAAATAATACAATAGGTAAATATGTAGTATGTTTCATATACACTTGAAAATCTTGGGAAGGAACCACCCATTGGTGGTACTTCAAACATTAATTTAAACTAGAAGGTCCCGTGGCCATCTTCTTTTCAGACGCCTCGGAGGATTATCAGGGATTGTTAAGGATGAAAGATTAAAAATTAATGGGTTAGGATGGTTAAGGAGTTTGGAATAAAAAGACGCATATCTGGTTTAGGTCAAATCTGCAACGAATGGGATGTTAAGGTCTTTATGAAGAGTTTATTTGTGACGTAATAAGGAGCATCAAGGATTTTACGTAGGATTTTGGATTGTAACGATTGGATGCGGGAAGAATTTGATGGTTTGGTGGAGCCCCAGAGCTCAATTCCATATGTCCAAATTGGTCTGATTATTGTAGTGTATACTAATTTTTTGTAGTGAATGGGAAGTTTAGAGCGTTTGTCAAGTAAGTGTTGTAGCAATCGGAATCTACGAGCAGTTTCTTGTCGTTTCAGTCTTGTGTGTGGATTCCAAGTAAGTCTCTTGTCAAGATGGAGTCCTAAGTATCGAATTTGTTCAACAGGCGTTAAGATTAAAATATAAAATAATAATAAGGAAAGATGTGGAATGGTCCCTTTGATAAAATTCTAAAAAATATATTTAGAAACTCTAAAAGTGAAATTGTCGGAGACGCAGATACCCTTAAACGTTATTGAAGTTATTCATAAGTAAATATAATTATATTTAATCATTAGAAACGAACCAAAAAAATAAAAATAATACTGACCCCTTTGAATATAGCAGGATTCCAGTGACATTTAGAAGGGCCATTGAAAGAAAAAAAAATCCTGCAAACGTGAGGATTATGACACTCACCCCGAAATGATAAATATTGATGTCCAAATAATAAAAAAATAAAATTCATTTAAATTAAATCTGCTCAATAAAATACTTGCTCCGAAGAATCGGAATTGTACTATCCCCACAATATGATGGCCTACGTAACAGTACCATTTACTAGGGGCATATGATCTGATAAGGGCAAAGGAAAGGTTAAAGATACAATATATTGGAGGCTGACATATTATATATAACAGAAACGTTTCTGGACGTGGCTAAGAAAAATTATAATCTCAAATTAAAATATGCTAAACACAAAAATGTTTCTAAACATTTGGATAATGGTTGGCCCTCGGAGGTTTCACGGAAGATCAGGGTGAATATTTTGTCCACTTTTTTTTTATTTAGTCCAGTCTAATGAACGAATGAACAACATTATTAGTATAGGGTACTTGTGTAGATAATGGACGACCAAAAGATCTGTCGGTGGCAAATGTAAGAAATACTGCACTGAGGTAAGTAAATACCTGTCTACAAAGAACGATTCTTGCATACCTCCTCCAATTCTGAGAACAACTCACCGGAGAAGTCAGTTAGATCATTTGAAAATATTCATAGTAAACAAAGAATTTTAAAGTATAATTCAGTTGGACTAAAACTCAAAACGTGTTATATTAGATCGCATGTCAAATCTTAAAATAAAAAATAATACACTTCATTTGATTGCTAATTTGAATAATGGTGTTCATTTGTCTATTCTTTTGTTTGTATATATTTTAAGAGAGTTTTTTTTTATTTTATTTTATTATTATTTTTTTTATTTATTTATTTTTATTTATTTTATTTTATTTTATTTTTTATTTTAGTATGTATGAAATCATTCATCAATATTACCTATTGCCCACAACTGTGTGGCAGATTGTAATGTTAAGATTAAAATATAAAATAATAATAAGGAAAGATGTGGAATGGTCCCTTTGATAAAATTCTAAAAAATATATTTAGAAACTCTAAAAGTGAAATTGTCGGAGACGCAGATACCCTTAAACGTTATTGAAGTTGAACGTGAAGAATTTTAAAGAATAATTTAGTTGGACTAAAACTCAAAACGTGTTATATTAGATAGCATGTCAAATCTTAAAATAAAAAATAATACACTTAATTTGATTGTGAATTTGAATAATAATAGAACTAAAGCATTTTGAATTGTGCCATTTCCATTTTATTTTATTGATTTTTTTTTATGACCTGTTCTGCACTCTGTAATTTTTAATGTGAATTGAAATTGTATGGTTAGGCAATAAACTCTTCTGTAAATTAACACTAAAATCTCTAGTTATTTTGTTTTACTACTTCTGGTTTTTATTTTGTTTTTTAATAAAGAGAAAGGTAAGTAAAAACACGATTTTTTTAATTTTCTCCGGTTCGTTAGTATTTTTTTATTTTATGTACCACTGACAAAATTGTACGATATTGTCCATTTTGTACATAGTGGACAAAAGTCAACCCGCCCTGCGGAAGAATTGTTGGTATAATATAAGTTAACTGAACCCAAAAGACTGGCGGGAATCTGTCCAATCAGACGCTCTACCATGAGAATGGAGATGTCATCCGAACATCAAATACTGAGGAAGATACAATTAAATTAAAGCTAGCGAATTCTGGGAAGAGCTGCTAATTTAAGTTGAACCACATCCTTTATAAATTAGCGACCCCTTGCTAGATCAAACCAGAGGTGAGATCAGTCGTGTTAGTTAACAAGTGTTCCTGGAAACCATCTTTTCCAGGCTGTGCCGCCCTCCACAAAACGACATCCTGTCTTGCTAGAATGAATACATACAAGGTTTATCAGGAGTATTAATGACATTATCCGGCTTCCAGTAAACAACTTAAAGTCAAGATAATAAATCAATATCGAATAATAAATATTTTATAAATTATTTTTCTTACCATTTGGATGGACTTCGCATTGGACAACAAATCCAGGCATTTGGTAATGGTGTAGAACAGGAATACTTCGTTCACCTTAATTGAGAAAGTAAAGATTACTTTTGATTTAGAAACACTCACATACTTACATAATTGGGATATTATAATTTTAATTATACTAGGTATATAAAATTAATACATGAAATTAATATTTGCTCATAAACATAAGAGGAACAAAATCCAAAGATGGTCTTTGTGTTGTATTCTTGAGAAGAATTTACTATTTCTTGAGTAAAGGTTTAGTATGGAAGTCTGCCTTGAAGCTGAACGACCATTGTTACCCCATCATAGTTCAGAGTATCGATTAAATTTATTTATTTATTAATCTATTAAAAATGAATTCTCATAAAATTTTGGATAATATTTCGATTGAATTTGTTTCTTCATTAAAAAGATTCACAAGCAGTATAAATTAATATTATCATTAAAAAAATTAAAATAATGGTCGTTAGACAAAGAAAATATTAATTCTGTAATTGCTCTATTTTATTTCTCGGCTTTTAGCAATTAGGGCGTTTCCTTGTCTCGATATTACAGAATTGTATTAAACAATTTTCTTTAGTTCATCCAATAATAGTTTTTCCCTCTTTAATGTAGCGTCACCCTCTAGGAGTTTTCCAATGCAAGGTTTGTATTAGAAAAACGTTTTTGTTCACCTATTTTCTTCTACCCTCATCAGATGAACAAATCATTGATGACTTCTGAAAAGGTTTCCTTTTCAGTGCCTTCAATCACTCTGATAATGTGATCAATATGATGAATGAATGAACTTCGTATCCGGAAGTTCATTTTTAAAGACAATCTAAGTAGTTTCTGGGTATCTTGTTATATTATTGCCAATATTACTATATTATTATACGACTTTCTTCTTATATTAAAAATAATAACACCCAGGGGACAGTGTTATTTTTAAAACAAAAAATAAATAAATAGTAATTAATTCTCATTGCTAGAATTGTTGGAAAACATTACCATTTTGAATTTAATAAATCAGCTGTTCTGATCAGTTTTATTATAAACTAAATATGTAATTAACGAATGTATACATATTTTTACATAAAATGGGATCCATAATTAAAATTATTCAGTACTAAATAAAAAATTTTGCGAAAGATTTGTTTGTATTAATAAATTTACATAGACCGTATACAAATAAACTAATTTTTGGTCAATTAATGTACCTATTGAGGTATACATGGTTTACCTATGTATTAATATATACATGGTTTACCTGTGTAT
>NW_027106347.1:14952-16880 GCF_000696795.3 Halyomorpha halys | reverse complement strand
AATTTATTTCATAACATTTCGGTTCATAATAAAATATTGGAAATTATCTTATAAGTACTTTTGCTTTTCTTTTTTTGAAAAAAGTTAGCTATGAAAAATCTGTTACTACCTTGATGAAAAGCGTGATGAGGCATTTGTTGAAAACCCTGATGAGGCATATGCTGAAAACCCTGACCAGGCATACATTGACAACCCTGACCAGGCATACGCTGAAAACTATGACTAGACACAGGTTGAAAACCCCGACCAAGCATATGTTGAAAGCCCTCAGGTTGAGTATCTTCAAGGGGATCAACCATAGGGTCGTTCATGTGTTGACCATTGTTCGGTATGATAATTTCCGGTTCATCCTCTTGCTCATTCGCCGACCCACTCACTGGTATACCACCACTTGGTATAATTATTTCCGATGGATTCACTGGTACACCACCACTTGGTATAATTATTTCCGATGGATTCACTGGTACACCACCATTCGGTACAATTATTTCCGGCACATTAACTATCTCATCCACTGGTGAATCATCATCTGTTATGATAATTATGGGAATATCAGCATTCACTTGATCGTCTGCATCTGATACCACTACAACTTCATCATCTGAAAAGAAAAAAAAGGAATAGTTAATCATTGTTGAGGAGAATTATTTATGAGATGATAAAACTTTTGATTTTTATATTTGTTTACTAAAAAAAAATTATTATAACAATAGGACAATGTTATTTAGAATTATTTTAGATATGTTTAATATAGGTAATGCAATTAAAATCTGATTGAAATAATTATGGTGAAGGTGGTAAAAGTTATTTAAAGTTGTGGTACATCTCAATGTGGGGCATTCTAGTGTTTTACACATGTTAGAAAAAGGTTCGGCACTCCTGGACTAGTCTTATGTCAAGAGACTTTTATACTTTATTGTACAGGATACTTTGAACAATTGGGTAGAATGTCAGAATGTGTTAAAAACATATTTAAGACAATAAATACACAAAAAAACAATAAGGAATCTCAGAAATAGTTTTCTGGACTTCGAATTGCAAATAATGAATGCGTTTGTTAATCATCCATAGTTCGAATGCTTAAATGATAACAGGTTTTAAATGTTTATTTCCATAAGATGTTTTTATTCAATCGAATTAGGATTGCATAATGTTCTATATTGTTGGCCAAATATTGACTTCTGACAGTTCCCTCACCCCGACTTGTTAAATAACGTAAGTCTATCTATTTCTCTACAATGTGGAATTATTTTAACTTATATCTTGGAAACTGATCCTCCAATGAATAAATTCATTATAAGCTACTTTATGCTTTAATTTGAGCTCTGTACCTTTGATAGTTCCTGAGATACAATTTTTTCTTAGCATGCAACATAAAATTAATATTTTGGTAATATCTCAGAAACTATTGTACTTGGTAAGATGTCTCTTATCACTCAAATTGAAGTTCTAATGATTACCTTCGTAGGGTAAGCAGTTTCTGTGATATTTGCCAAAATAAATTAACAAAATATTATATTTTCGGAACTATTAAACGTAAAGAGCACTCACTATTAGGGCTCAAATTATAGCAGTTTTATATAATTTTTAAGAAGGTTTGATTTTTTTTTCGCGTGGCAGTTAGATTTAAATATATTCAACACCGAATGGATAATTAGCGAAAAATTTAGGTTTTCCAGTTTGTCGACCACCATTTTATTGTTTTTTTTCATATTTTATAAAACCAATTACAATCGTTTTCACCATGAAATATTCTATGTATTGATACTACAGAAGATTTTATTTTAAAATTATTTAAAAAAAAAAATTAAGATGACAGCCAAAAAAAGTTATTTGCACATAAGTGCTTAAAATACCTTTCCCATTAGAAGTCAATTATTTTATTAAATCTATAAATGTCATTGTTTTTGTTATTAACTTTTCTTTTT
>NW_027106347.1:8296-13667 GCF_000696795.3 Halyomorpha halys | reverse complement strand
TTCATTTTCTTTATCCTTCTATTCTTATATATTTTAAGAGACATTTTATGTACTTTTTTATTTTATTTTTTAATTTTTTTTTATATCTTTCATTTATTTATTTATTTTCATTCTTATTTTATTTAATTTTAGTATGAATGTGATCATTCACCACTATTACCTATTTCCCACAATAGTGTGGTAGATTGTAATATCTATCAATTAAATAAAGTTTTAAAAAAAAAATAAGGGGAATTTTATTTATCACATCCACATTGAAGAATAATATTAATGAAAAGTATATTTTAGTAATTTGTAATGTTTTTTTCCTAAAACATAGGTACTTTGATGAGACAGAACTTTCCATCATACAATTGTTTTACAAAACTTGGACATATAACTTTTTATAAAATTTGAAATTATGCAGACTAATAAAGATAAAAAAATCGAAAATAATACATGTTTTACGAAAAGCAAAACTTTACGTTATTTAGCCGCTTTGAAGGCCCCTTCCAACGATTTTAAGTTATGATAAAGTCTACTTTTTCGTAATTAAAGAAACTTTTATCTGGTATACTAAGCTGAAATTTATAATTGCCTAAGAAAAAAAAATATTATAGCTTCCTATTCAACAAAAAAGCGGTACAAAAGTGAATAATACATCATTGAATAACTATTCGCCACATCCAATGCCATTATCATATGTTCTCTGTCCACAGTTAACAAAATTATTAAACTCTCTCCTCTCATGAAAAAAAAATCGTATGTGTTTATTTTACTTTAATTTACCTATAAATGAAATATACAGTAAGGGCAAGTTTTGCGTGCACGCAAAAATTTAAGTCTGTGTAAAGACTGAAATACAGTTTTGCGGTACCTTGAGTCATGAACCATATGTGGGCAACCCCCGGCCCGCTATAAGAGTTGATCTGGCCCGCGAGGAATTTTGAAAAACCCAATTAAAAAAAATATTACAATACTTCCTTATACTCACAGACTCAAGTTAGAGATAAGCTGCTTCACTGGCGGCGCAACAAAAGATTATTGCTTCTCGATTGTTCTACACTAGACGATTCTAGATCATTATTTCATTTTGCCTATATAAGCGGGATGGCCTGAACTTTAGTTTTCTATTTGATCTACCGAGGTGATAACTTCGACAAGTGAAATCCTAGCGAACTGCTAGTGCCGTCAATTTGCTTTGTGTCTTTGTGTACATGTTGAGAGCTTACTAATTATATTTTTTTATTAAGTTCATCGAACGAAAAGTAAACGAAAATGATTTTTTATTTACTTATATAAAGTTAAAAAAAAAGACCATTTTAAATCTTAATTGGTATAGGCTGGAAGTCAAAATGTAACGAATAGTCTTTAAAAAAAAAGTGAAATTTTTTGAAGAGTATATTAAAAGAATATACTGAACATGGATTTCACATATTTTTTCGGAAACACTATTTTACATATTTTTAAACCTTGATACTAATAATTAATAATTATTATGCATTTATCAAGGAGTGTATGTTAGAAGTTTGCAGTGTTTTGCGTCCTGAAAAGAAAAATTAATTTGGAAAAATTAGTTTGTCAAGACAAACTGTTGTCCGACGTATAGAAATGATGGCTAATGGTATAAAAAGAACGTTGGCTGACCATATTTTCCCATTAGAAGTCAATTATTTTATTAAATCTATAAATGTCATTGTTTTTGTTATTAACTTTTCTTTTTCTCTCTTCTTAAGAATCATTATTTTTATTTCATTTTGTTTTAATATATATTTTTAATATAATTTTTTAATAAAAAAAAAAATATGAATAATGGCTTAAAAAGTTCAAAAACCTTTGTTGAAATTAGTTCCACCTATTACTATTTTTTTTCATATGTCTTCTTTTTTAATTTCGTACATTTGCCAAATTGTGTCCTCCAAAAAATGATTATCTATTAAAAACGCTTTAATTTTAGAGCATTCAATCTTACGAGATTTTAAAGATCTTAAAGATTTTTTTACTACTATATGTTATTATTAGACATGTCTATTCCATTGTTAAAAGATTTTGTAACGTGATCCATGTAATGTTCCGTTCTATTCTACCATTCCCGATAAAACTGGAGCTCTGTCATAATGCCCTGGCTTGGGGCACACTATCTTCCTTGCTGTCACCCTCCGTCCTGCGATGAAAACGAACAACTTTCATCGCCAGGATACCCATTTCATTTCCGCTGGGTCACGCCTATTGTTTAGCAAATCAGTCTGACATTGATAACCCTAGACAATAATATGTTTTAACAGTATCTTCTAGTTTCTATTTTAAAAGGAAAAGGAATGAATCGTAACTTCAATATTTCTTTGATAATAAATTTCTATATCTACCCTGTGCAAAATCAATTATTCTAACTACATCACAAGTGTATATTCTCTTTATATATATTATAAAAATACGTAGAATGAAATATTTAATGTGGGTGTACAAATTAACTCTTCTCAGATTTTGTTTTTTAACAAAATCGATTTTATAATTATTAAATTCGTGCACTAAACAGCAAAAAAAAAATCTTCAATTTCGACACAGAAACATTGCTTACAATATCAAGTATTTAGATTTAAATAAATTTATATTATTTATTGACTAGAGATTATATTATGACTAGATATTGTATTATTTTTTTTTTCATACACATAGTTTGATTATGTTCATTTTCTTTATCCTTCTATTTCTATACATTTTAAGAGAGATTTTCTTTTTCATTTATTTTCATTCTTATTTTTTTTTTTTAGTATGAATGTGATCATTCATCATTATTACCTATAGCCCACAACTGTGTCGCAGATTGTAAAATCTATCAATAAATAAAAAGTATTTAAAAAAAAAATAAAGTTTTTATATAATTAATTTCAGAAAACTTCCGTTTTAGAAACCAGGGGATTTGTCCATAACGTTCCTAATAAAATTCTGATTCTAATATGACTAGATATTACATAAACAGAACTTTCCATCTTACAATTGTTTTACAAAACTTGGACATATAACTTTTTATAAAATTTGAAATTATGCAGTCTAATGATGATAAAAAAATCGAAAATAATACATGTAAAACGAAACTTTACGTTATTTAGCCGCTTGGAAGGCCCCTTCCAACGATTTTAAGTTATGATAAAGTCTACTTTTCTACTAACAAAATCCAGAAGCTTACCGCAAATTTGGAAAAACAACAGCAGATGTTTCATAAACAAAGAACACAACATGATAATGTGAAAGCTAGTTTTATAGTTATTTCAAAATTTAAAAAGTCATTAAAACCATTCGCCGAAGGAGCATTTATCAAGTAGTGTATGTTAGAAGTTTGCAGTGTTTTGCGTCCTGAAAAGAAAAATGAATTTGGAAAAATTAGTTTGTCAAGACAAGTTGTTGTGCGACGTATAGAAATGATGGCTAATGGTATAAAAAGAACGTTGGCTGACCATATCCTAATTTTCTTGGCAAAAAACAATTGACATTTGTAATTTTTACATCTTGAAATTCTAAAATACGAATTTTTTATATAAATGAAAGTTGTGTGATTCGTGAAACGTCCCACATTTTTTTATTTACTTATATAAAGTTAAAAAAAAAGGCCATTTTAAATCTTAATTGGTATAGGCTGGAAGTCAAAATGTAACGAAGTAGTCTTTAAAAAAAAAGTAAAATTTTTGGAGAGTATATTAAAAGAATATACTGAACATGGATTTCACATATTTTTTCGGAAACAATATTTTACATATTTTTAAACCTTGATACTAATAATTAATAATTATTATGCAGTCATTAATATCATGTAATGCTATTTAGCGAATTTTAACCTGTAGGATACGCTCATAATCTGAAGTTTTTTGCAAAAAAATTGTATGCTGTAATTGTATAATTATTTTTAATACAGGTACATTATATAAGACATGTTGATACATGATTATAATTTTTGTATCCCAACTTTGTTATGATTTAAAAAAAATGATTGTCCCTTGTTACTGGGACTACATACTCCAGCTTTAGTGCACTGAACTATTTAACGAAAAAAAAATAAGTTTAAACACTAAATTTTAATATATATGAATACTATAAAAATGCCTGGTAAAAATAAAGTCCTAAATTAAACCTACCTATCATTATTATCCATTCGTGTCGAATTCGAATTAAAAGACCACACTTGTAGTAAAAAAATACAGTTGATTAAATTTTTAATATTGGATTATTTAGACTAACTGATTACTTTTTATTTTGATCTCTTTTAAAACTAGAATAACTTATTGATTGAGTATGAAGTTATAATTTATGGTATTTTTTTTTTTTTTTCAGCCATGGAACAAGATGTGCAGGTGAAGTCGCTGCTGCCCGGGACAATGGTATATGTGGTGTTGGGGTAGCTTATGATTCCAAGATTGCAGGTAATGGTTTTGCGATATTTTATTTTTTAACCATTTCCGAAATTATTACAATGATAAATTTTTTTCAACATTGCTTAATTTGAAATATAAAATTAGTAGGAGCAAATCATCTCCAAACAATATAAATTTTCTAAAGATGTTGACATTTAATCTTAAATATTATCTTTAATTATGAACATTTTTTTTTACTCCGTTCTCTCAATAAAGTACTTTCTCAAATATATTTTGAGAGGCCAATACTAACTATTAATTATTGAACACTTTTAACAGGTTTAGGCTTTTTTTTTTTTTTTAATTTTTCAATCAGACATGATGACTCTGTCACTTCATATTTCGTGAGCGTTGCCTATTATCTTTAGCAAGAACTTTATTCTATTAATATCTATGCAAGTTAGTAATTGAATGAAACATATCTTAAAGTTTCTCAATTTCAAAAAACACTATTTTTTTTTCGAAAGAAACCTCTCAGAAACCTGAGATTCTACAAAGATAACAATTTCGGAGACATTTCTCTCAAGCAGACGTTTAATGGTCATCTTTATCGCATATATCTCCCCTTCAAACTTGGTGCTTGACAGGCAGCCTGCTTGTTCAGAGCTCTCAAATTATGAGAGTGTGTTATCAAACTATTGGCTTCGTCAGAGCAAGCAAGCCTGTTGGAATGGGAGGTCATTTCATGCTTCTAGGAAAAAATCTGAAATTTTTTTGAGATTTTAGAAATTTCAAATCGGGAAAAAAAAAAGAAAAAGAATTTCTTCGTTTTGAAGTTGGCATGTTACATATAAATAAAACTAAAGAAAATCACATAAGCTTTTAAATGAACTATCAAACATCTCTAGCACCATCGGTTGTAAATTCACTAGGAATTCCAAACATGGTGATGAAATTCCCCGATTTCCGAAATTTTGAAAAATCGATATTAACAAAATCACTCATGTAAAAAATATATTTATAATTAATTTAGTTTATATTATTAT
>NW_027106347.1:5753-6101 GCF_000696795.3 Halyomorpha halys | reverse complement strand
ACTCCCTTAAGTAGAAAATGAACTTAACTTAGGCTTACTTATTCGATAAAATTTCCTTTTAGAAGGTTTCAATTACTTTAACTTCATAAAATCTCAGTCCTTGTAAATAATTTTTTTTCTTAACTAAGAAAATCTTTGTGTTATAATCGGATTTAGGACGTACTTTTTTTTTTTTTCAAATATAGACTTATTCAATTTAAAATATTTTGTAATTCTATAAATATATTTTCCCGTGGTACTGGCATATTTACTGACATACGCCTCAGTAAATTGTTAGTTAATTTTAATTTCTTTCTTTCTTTTATCTTTTTTTTTTTAATTTCAATTTTTTATAAGAATTATAGCGAT
>NW_027106347.1:0-5703 GCF_000696795.3 Halyomorpha halys | reverse complement strand
AACGACAATAAGTTTGACGTTGAATGTTTGTGTAATGAACTTGCTGCTATGAGTTAGTCTAAACAATAAGATTATCTGAATCATCACAGACACGTTAAGTTTACAAACTTTTTATTATATAGTTTAAAACCCGAAGTGGGCATATGGGTATTTTATTAATAATTAATTCGAATATATATTGATATAGGTTGTTTCCTTGCCTCTTTAATTTGACTTATAATATTGACGGTTTCAAACTCATTGATGCCACAGCAGTCTTTGACACCGTTAATCAAAGACGTTTATCTCACAAATTGGAACTTTGTCAACGAAAATCTGAAATCGACGCAATGTTCTGAGAAGTGATTTTCTGCCAGGTAGAACAATTGAGCCAGGAAACATAAGTTATGTAACTTCTCTTAAATTACATTCTTGTATAACAATTCATTCAAAATTATGAAAAAAAAAAATTAAAAATAATTTATTTCTTGTGTGATTACATATTAAATGAATTTACATAAATTAAATAAGTATTATGTTACGTATTTTATTAAAACAGTAATTGGGACGTCTCTCCCCCCCCCCTCACTGGTATGGTATTATGTAAGTTCTTCAACTTAATAAATAAATTCTTAAATAAGTTAATTCTTCCATAAATAATAATAATAATTTTAATTACTTTTTGAAACAGTCAATAGACTTGTAAAAATAATGTTTTTTAAAGAGTATTACCTTCCAGAAAAAAAAATCATATATCCGTTATACCTAATTATGATATTATTTGAAGCTACCAAAATAAAACATTGATTCTTTAAAATATTATTCAATTTCTACTCTTATTAATTTCATTTTTATGTTTAATGATAAAAAAAAGAAAAGATAATGTCAAATATGTACATTTATCAATAATATAAAAATATGCCTGATAAAATAAGTTTAATCTAAATTTGGAATTGTATTCGTATGCTAGAGTAAAAAAAAAAATAATTACAATAAGCTTTTGATTGGATTAAAGTCCGGTCTAAATTTATTTAATAGTTCAGGGTCGCTTAATTTAAAAAAAAAAAATTGTAAAATTAAGACTATATGTTCTGATCAGATGAAACGCTGAGAACCGATACCTTCTACTAGACTCCCTTAAGTAGAAAATGAACTTAACTTAGGCTTACTTATTCGATAAAATTTCCTTTTAGAAGGTTTCAATTACTTTAACTTCATAAAATCTCTGTCCTTGTAAATAATTTTTTTTATTAACTAAAAAAATCTTTGTGTTATAGTAGGATTTAGGACGTACTTTTTTTTACAAATATTTTGTAATTCTATAAATATATTTTTCCGTGGTACTGGCATATTTACTGACATACGCCTCAGTAAATTGTTAATTCATTTTAATTTCTTTCTTTTTTTTTTTTTTTTAATTTCAATTTTTTATAAGAATTATAGCGATGTTTAAAATGAATTCTAATCCAAATATTTTTTAAATCAAGTATCTTTGAATATTTTTTGTGCCATAAATTTGGTATTACAACTTTTAAGCAAACTTTATCCTCAGTTAATGAACTAGAAAGACAATGTCTTAAGAGATATAAAGTAAAAATTAAATGCTTGGTTTTTACTTAAAAGATGGAATCTTCGTAAACATAATACAATGATATGTATTGCAATTCTGATTTTAAAGACAATTTTATGGAGTAAAACTTCTTACTGTTTTGCTACGAAATTTCATCAATGATCCCCCTAAAGTTAGATTAAAAGATGTTGTCATCTATGGAAATAAATTTCCATCAGTATATATTTATACTTTACAAGTATGAAAGAAATACATAAAAACATTTCACTTATCATTAGTCTACAGCTTGGTTTCATAAATACTATTTTTTGTGTAAATGAGAGAAACAAAATAAACCATTAAAAATAATGGCTTAAACTTGAATTATTCATTGCTGGATAGAAAAATATGTGAAATATGACATTGTGTATTCCCAAAAATGTTTATCTAACTTCGTTACCTATCTAACTTCAATTAAAGAAGAATTTTATTAGGAACGTTATGGACAAAACCCCTGGTTTCTAAAACAGAAGTTTTCCGAAATTAATTATATAAAAACTTTTTTTTTTTTTTAAATACTTTTTATTTATTGATAGATATTACAATCTGCGACACAGTTGCGGGCTATAGGTAATAGTGATGAATGATCACATTCATACTAAAATAAAATAAAATAAGAATGAAAATAAATGAATAAATTAACAAAAATCTCTCTTAAAATGTATAGAAATAGAAGGATAAACAAAATGAACATAATCAAACTATGTGTATGAAAAAAAAAATAATACAATATCTAGTCATAATATAATCTCTAGTCACATTTACACTCTTATATACAATATTTACATAATCTAACTGAGAATCCCTGAGCCCACTCTATCTCCCACGTGTAAGGGGTAGAGCAGAGCTCAAAAGTTCCCAGCGCATCCCTCTCGCCGCATCACTGGTAGTGAACCAGTGGAGGCTGAGCAAGTGCGCTAAAGCCGCAAACACTCAAATTGAGTGGAGAATCTGACCATTGCCAGAACTCCGATACAAAAACTAAGGTAGGGTTATTGGTGGAACCACAATTTTTTCACACTCGATTAATACATTATGAAAAGTTTACCAACAATTTATTGGGAAATAGGAAGACAAAAATCTACTCAAAGATTTTTAAACTATATTTTAAAATTGTAGGTTGTAAAATGCATAAGCACGCTTACGGTTCTAGCACCATGATTTTTTTTTCTGTAAACTGTTGTGCAGTAAACGGAAAGCAGAGTTCAGTATTGCTTTTGCTTACTACGTTGAATTTTGAACAACTTTTATAAAAGCAGATTATTTGTGATAATCTCACTCAACTGACACCCAGGTTTTACCCAAAACTACTGAAATTTCAGAATCTAATTTTACGAAGGCCTGATCACCAGAATGGATCTATAGTTGACAAAATCAAAAATACGGTTTCAAATAAAGATGGATTCGATCAAAGGCCTAAATTGAAAGTCCATTGGCTTATTCCTTAGGCAACAACCGCTCCTGTTTAAGATTAACTCTTCTGTTGTACTAATAGATGGACAGAAAAACACATAAATAATAATTAAGTTAAAATTCCAATAAATCTTTTATTGAATAAAGAACCTCATGCTGCATATCGATAAGATGAAAGTCGGACTAAAAAAAGGATAAGAATAGCAGTTTGCCGGGTGATAATATTTTTAATTAATACCTAAAACAGGAGGTTCCAGTTAGTTTAATCATTTATCTGGACAGATAAAATAGGAGGATAAATGAATGAGCCCTGTGGAAGATTTTGCGAAGTTCAGAAGAATCAGGATGTATCTTGAATATCTATACCATGGTAAGGGTCCTCAGAGATTTTTAGGAGCACCAAATGTATGGAAAACCAAGTAAAAACCGGAACTCCAGTGAGCTAAGCAAATTTTCTTCCATCAGGTGATTTGGGGGTGTCGGATTTACATTGTCCGATTTTTTCGGTTCATTTTTGGTCTTATATAAAGTCTGGGTCGTAGGTCTCATTTTTCGATGCATACATTCAGGGTACCTGGAATAAAGCACGTGGAATCAACACTGAACGAAACTCATCCTGAAGACTGAACAGGCTGAAGTTTTAGCATAAAAAAAGAAGCATGGTTTATCTCTAGAGTTAAATAATATTTTTTTTTACAATTGAAATCAGGATTAGTCGTTCAGAAAGGAATCGGTGCAAAAAGTTCAGATTACCGACTTCTATATTTTGTCTTCGTGACTTGACCTGAACCATCTCCAATATTTATAATACCCTATCCCAGCATAAAAACAGAAGATGGTTATTTTTAGCACCACTGTTAGGCGTTATTTAAGAGAAACAAATCAATGCAAATTACCTTCATTAACGCTTACTTCCATGACTTCATCATCATTATTCTCTGCACCAGAGTTCACGTCAATGCACTCTATAGGTGGGAAAAGATAACCTGGAATTGAAAAAAAAGGGAATTAAAAAAATAAATATAAAAAATATTTATTTATTATTTTACAGTTAGTAAAATGTAAAATATATTTTTTCCTCAATAACCTAGAGTAGAGGAGGATCCTTTAAGTGTATCAACTTAATATTTGAAAATTCTGCGTCATCCAACCCTATTCTAGACACCTTTTGATCTCTTGAACACCTGTGTGAACTGTTTTTAATGAATTCATCGGAGTGTAAGGGAAAAAGGTAAGAACGATAAACAGCAAAGTGAACAATAAAGTGAGGAGAGATTGGTCGTTGGTTTGCCTATAATATATGTGAGAGGGAGAAGTGAGGGGCTTTGTAGACACAGGGAGCCGCAACACCATTGTGGACCGAAAACACTGAAAAAGCTGCGAAGCAGAGAGAGGGCACCCTAGGTGAAGGTATGCCAGGTAATTCAGTAATCCTGGATAGGCCTGGATTGTAGTGTAATGGGAAACAAACTGGATTGGGCCGATAGGGGGCTAAAGATAATAGTATAACTGTGCAAGTGGTAGGGAAAATTCTATATGAGTACTAAATGATAATTGGATGCGATCTGTTGAGAAAGGTGGGCATAAAAATTAAGAACATCTCGGGTAAATGAGATATCAAGACGGTGGTAGGTGGTATAGTTCCCAAAAAAGCATAAGGGATGTAGGAGTACATATAGGAGCAATATAGCAGGCGATAGATAAGATGGAGTCGATTCTTACTGACTACGATGACATTTTTTTTCCAGAAGGGAGAAGTCCTGGGAGTACAGGTAAGAACGTGTATGAAATCCCCTTAAAAGAGAATAAAATAACGTATATAAAGGAAAGATAGTGTCAGCAAATACTAAGACAGCACATCAGAAAGTTAGACAAGAGGCGAGAAGGTATAATAATGATAGCCCATCCCTGGATAATACTTCGCTATGGCCTGTCAAAAACAAAAATTTACTGGGTGAAACCGTGGAGAAACATTGGATCATGATCGATTATTGGAAATGAAAATACGATCGACGAATAGTACCCCATGAACCTGGGCATGACAGGCAAGACATCCTCAATAGCCTCAATTGAGCGTCTCTACAACGTCTTATAGATCAATTCCTGCAGGTTATTGACGAGAGGATTTGCCAAATACATCTGGATGATTTACTAGTTTTCAAAAAATCAGAGTTCGACCACGTTCAACATCTGAACAGTGTTTTCCGGAGGATGTGGGATTGCGACTGAATTGCACTTGAAGGCCAGTATTTTATCAATATCATCGTAGGTACATTTCATTGACATTTCCTCTTAAAATGTAATTATGCAGCTATAAGAAATTTTGTTATTGACTTCATGAATCTTCTTCAGCCAATAAAAATTGTTTTTGCTTTCCTCAGACGGAATACCGATGACGATCAAACCAGATAAGTCCCTAAATGTGTTTAATCCAAAAAGTATTATTGCTACAAATCTTGGGCAAGCATCCATGCGTGTTTTGAAGCTTTTCGGCCTGAATTACCGGTGATAGAATCGTTCATTCCATCTGTTAAGGACACAAAGCTCCAAGCCGAGTGAAAATTTCCATGGAAAATTATTCTGAACTGACTGAACCTTCCAAGTCAGTTGTCATGAGATCGAGAGGTTACCGAGTGCTGCTGAGTATTACTCCAAGAGATTTATCAAATAAAGGGTGTTGTTCCAAAAGGTTATCTGTAGTG
>NW_027106346.1:0-5343 GCF_000696795.3 Halyomorpha halys | reverse complement strand
TAAAATATCATATTCATTACCTGTGTTTAACTAGTAAGGCCTTTACAGTTGTTCGATCAGCAAAGAACCTAGATACTTCCATATACTAAAATATCTTACCTCTTGTGTAAAACTTCTGCACTTGAGTCTTTATTCTCACTAGTCATCAAAATTATAAGAGACTGGAATTATTCTATTGTGACATATTTTAAATAAAAGTGATGAGGTCATTTGAAACCATTGCTCCTTTTGATTCATATTGAAAAACACCGAATCGAAATTCCCTTACGTAGATTATGTATATTATATATTTTATGTATTATAAAGAAAACTGATGAAAATGAAGTACAGGATAATTATTTTAGGAAGATAGTAGTGAATTAGATGGACCCCTTTAATGGAGTATGATCTTGCTAAGAAGAAGAACAAGTATTTGCAAGTTCTGGTTGTGAAGAGCTGCTCAGCAAAAAATTGTAATTAATTTTTTTTCACTCCAATTAAGGTGCACTAAAGGATCCTCGATCTGGGTGCTTCGATAAAGAAAATTTATTTGGAAGGAAAAGTGAATCCAAATTGCCTATAAATTGAAGTCTAACCTTTCTTTAATTTCAATGGAAGTTGAAGATCAATAGAAGGATTATGTCTCATTGTCGATAATTTTATTGGTTGGATAGGTTTTATATATTTAAAGTAAAAATGCATAACACGTTCATTAGTAATATTGTAATATCACATTCAATAATTTAATTACTTTATGTTGGACAATTTTGAGCCGAATCGAAAATTGTATAAGTTGTCTATTTACAAAATCCAGAGAAAAGCATTTAAAAAAAAATGCTTGAACAACATTTTTTTTAAATCTGTTTTAGTTTCTTTCGAGATATCAACAGTTTAAGGAGTAACACCTCATTGCCCCACTGCATCGGATAACTATACACCCAGCTTACTTTAGCATTTTTTAAAAAAGTTTATTGTAATTTAAATTTATCTAAAATGTGATTTTATTTCTTCATTTCCTTTTTTTTAGGTTTTCATAATTTTAACATTTTTGTTTTATTGTTATTCATTATGTTCCAATGTTAAGAGTCTATTAGCACATTAAAAGGGTATTCTGGTCCATCCTTGTCTGTCACTGTCAATTTCAGAATCAGCTCATTTGTTGAAATTTTAATTAACGTTACCACTACGCATTCCAGATTGTACAACTTCTTCATTAGGACCGCCGAATTTTGATATTTTTGGAACTTCTCTACAATAGTAGAGCGTATATTGTGTATCATTAGGAATCACAGGAATATATCTTTAATCTTAGATTTTCCACTTATATCTGAAGTTTGTCTCCGTCCGTTTATTATTGTAATTATTATTAGAAGAAGTAAAAGTTTTATAGTGTACCTAATTGTTGTTTCAACCCAGGAAAAATTAATAACAACCAGTGTCTCCAATACGAGAAGGGGAGAGACCCATGACTTAGCTTCAATTTTCCTCCGTCCCATGTTTGTTTGCTGTGAACAATATTTTGCTTTTGTAATATTGCATTTCATGTTTGCTTCATTTTCTTTGTTTTTCTTAGGCAGAGTCATTCTAAATGAAAACAGGACGACTCGGGAGTAAACAATTTCTGTTTTTGTTTTTAATAATTGAAGGTAACAGAAAACACTTACCGGCAGTTCCTATTTGTATTTATATTTATAAATATAAATTTATTTTTATATTAAAAACAAAGTTTTATTTAAAATTATTATTTTATATTGAATTTAAATATATATTCAAAGACTGATCTACTCGCTACTAAAAAATGTTTTCTTCATAAATTAAGGGGTCTTCAAATCATTAAATATTCAGGGCTAGACGGGAAGGGGAAATTCCGTCTAATTATCTTTCGTGTAATGAATAATCCTCTCTCAGATTTGAACGTTATAATACATTGACCAATACTCCTATAAACCATCAAATTTATCATTCACATTATCTATTGTAATAAATTCTACTGTAAAATTATCATTTACAATAAAAGGTAGTTAGTAATTGATAATATAACGATTTTGTCAATACTGCTGCCTAAACTTACAGGACTCCTATTTACAAAATAATTGTTTATCTTTAATTCTCACCTACTCATATTAAATTATTTCTTGCTCTAATTACTGTTAATAATAAAATATAAATTTAAGTCTCCATGATTTTGTATTATACTAAAACTAATACATTTTAAATGAACGTAAAAGATTAGGATTATATTATAAGTTAAATATTACGTCTAAATTTATTTTTATTCCTTATTTTGTCAAGAAGAAAACTCTTGTTGTTTATTCAGCCTAATAATATTTCATCAAATAATTTATTATGTTATTCCTAAATCAATTACTTGCCTTCAGGTTTTCTTTTCAAAGGGCTTTTTTGGACAACATTGGTAATTTAATTTTTCGTTAAGTCACTGCAAAAATAACGAAGTTATAAGGCGCACTGAAAGTTTTGATACTTTAAAAGTAGGACACCCTACCGCTTTCGTAATTCATAATGTTTATTAAATGTAAAATTACATAACCTAATGTTGCAGTAATATTCCTGGTAGTTTTGACTCTGCCAAATACCACAAGGCTAGTGGTCTTGTCAAGTTTAATAGAAATCAAAGATTTATTAAATCATAACCGAGGATCAAGAAAAAAAAAACTCAAGAAGTGGCCATGAAAGAATACAATCCTTATAAAATTATGACGAACAGGAATCGATTCTCTATTACGAAATAGTGCAAGTGATTGTGAAGTAAAGTCTCTTAAAAAACATCATATTCATTTAAAAAATATAAATGAAAAATACCATATTTTTAGATAACGTAAATCATTAAGCCTAAAAAAAAAATTCACAAACATAGTTCAATCATGAAACACCCAAAAGAAGAAGTCACAGTCAGACAAAGAGAGTACAAACGAAATAAAAATACGTTTTACTTTTCCTCTAACCGCAACTCCGACCATCTCCTCATATTGAATCTACGTTTAAGAATAAACACAAATCTTAAACAGAAATTCCAAACTAAAACCAGAAACAACTGTTCTTATATTTAAAATAATTCTCAGGCCACTGCTGATGTATGGCTGTTAAGTCTGGGGAGCGGCATCCTTCATGAAAAGGAAAACTACAATCTCTTCAAAATAAAGTCCTAAGAATCGCAGTTAATGCTCCTTGGTTCATAAGAAATAGCCAATTTAATTGCGAATTACATATGGAGTCAATAGAGGATTATATAAAAATACGGTTCATGAAGTTCCACTCCCAGTTGCCGACAGTTAAAGGAGCAGTGACCTACAACCTGGGAAACCCAACCTCAACCAGTAGACTAAAGCCCAGACTGCTGCAGGACATTCTTTTGTAAATTTTTAATAAATATAAAATTAATTTATAGTCACACTACCTCTATTTACTTATTATTATTATTATTCATTATTATTATTATTTTTCTATATTCTTCTCTCTTCCTTTTTTCAAATTAACTTGTTTCTTTTTACTATTAGAAGACAATTGTTTGTTTTCTTTAAGTGTACCAATATCATTATTTTTTGTTATTAATTTTACTTTCCTCTTTTATTAAGAAGCATTATTCTTATCTATTTGTTTTATTATTATTATTTTTTCATTTAATAAGAACATTGTATATAGTTAGGAGTGTCGTTTTTATGAATATACCCCTCATAATCAACTGTTAAAAAAAATATATAGTATAAGTTACATCAACCATGTAAGGTCCACCAGGCCGATCTGGTATAAAAATAAAATAAACACAAAAATTAAATATTTTGATAAAGTGTGTTCTACTAATTTATCTACGATATTATTTATAATCTGACTTCCAAGCGAATAAAAAAGGGGCATAATAATACCTTATGTGGCTTTTGTGTAATAATACCTCTGTAAGCACTTTCTCTTTTTTTTTTTGAGATTCAATAGAACAATTTAATATTTTCTGTTTGATGCATCAGATATTCGATGAAAGAATGCTGATGAAGCCAGATTCGTGGAACTATAACGGGGGATGGAATTATCCTATTGATGCAGCTATCAACTTGTTGAGTGTCGTTATAGTCATCAATGATGAAGCTGTTTCTTCAAATACGGGCTCTGACATCACTCTGTAATACGCCACTGCCAATGTTTTCATTTTTTTTTTTTTCATTTGAATACAACTATGACTAGTTTATTAGTCTATTCACTAAAAAAAAAAACAATAATACAAAACAAAATAATAACTATAACAACAATAATAAACAAAATAAAACAATAATATGGCATTCAAATCATTTAAAAGAAAATTGAAATGATTAAACCGGCCCTGAACACGGTGGAAGTTGTGGTTATAAATAAAGAATCCATATGCCTTTTGTAGATATATTATTAAGGGAGCAACTTATTTTTAGTTTGTTGAGGTTGGGGTTGGATGCGGACAAAGGTTTTAAATTTTATTTTTAGATTTTAAATTACACTGTTTTATTTTTGTAATTTTATTGACAACACATCTAAACAATGTTAAGGTAGCGAACAAAATGTCTTTCGAGCTTCTTAAATTATACATCAAAGATAATAACACATGTTGGTAGGGCGTTAAAATTTACAAGCGTTTTAAAATATGTACTTAAATCATTAGATATATAATGGAATGTGAAATATTCTTTTATATTAAATAATTCAATTCAATTAACCTTACAAAATACTACTTATACTATTTTCAAATTGTTTATTTTAGCTGTATAGTTGGCAACGTCGCAGCTCTTCCTATGACAGACGGGATCGAAAGCAATAACTTCATCAAAGTTGTAACAGCCAATCTAGCAGGAAGTACAATTGTCTTGGGGATTAGCAGGTCCGATCAATGTTATGCTTCGTAGAGATTTCCAACATTTCTATCATGTGAGCTCATGCAAGCTGCTGCAAACTAACTAGTAATTGCAATTGATATTGTTATTTAGTGAGGTAGATAAAAAAATAAAATAAATGCGACTGTTAATTTAAAATAAGGTTTTAATCGGAAATCATATAAATCATATAGAGAATAAGTGATAAGCTAAGTCATTGTGTTCTCACCATAATGTATTTTCTCTAAAAATTATTTAATTAGCTTTATATGATCTTAAGTTGCTGGATAAGCCTGTGGATGGCTAATTCTGAACATTTTTAGTTTGTTTGTTCCTTATCTAAATCTATATAGAACTTTCCCCATAGTATTAAGTATCTCAGAACGCCAGTTTTGACGTATAACACTTTTGCACTTAACGGCTTATGCACCAGTTCAAAAGTTTTTTAATAAAAATGAGGCTCGAGTTTGCTAAAGAAGAGTTTTTTTCACAATATTTTATTTTAATATTTATA
>NW_027106345.1:330520-342629 GCF_000696795.3 Halyomorpha halys | reverse complement strand
AAATGCTGGCTTCTGATTGGCTCCTCAAATCACTGTCCCAGCTCGCCCGTATTCTCACTACTTCAAACTAAATCCCATCAAAACTTTAACCATTCGTCACAATCTTACCGGTTGCCCTAAATAATCCTTTAATAATGTTGATCTTACTCCTGTCGAACATATCTGCTATCTTGGACTACATCTGGACAAACGACTAACTTGAAATTCTCACAAAAGACAGGAAACTTACTATGAAAACACCTACTAGACAAACGGTCTAGATTCCAATCCATTACAACATACGGATCTACATGACTATAATAAGGCCTATCTAGATATACAGAGTTTGGGGCTCCTCTAAACCTTCGAAATCCTCTCGTATCCAATCCTTACAATCCAAAATCCTTCGTTAAGTCCTCATCCTCCTTACTTTGTCGCAAATAAAATAATCCATAAAAACCTTAATGTTACATATGCAACTGCTCTATTCCGAACCAGATATCAATTCTTCCTTACTAACCAAACCCACAAGTTTCTAATCTTGCTTCTCCTTCCATTAATAACAATTCTCAGAGGCACCTGTAAAGAAGATGACCTCGAGACCCTCTAATGTCGAAATGTTATTAGAATGCTATCAAATTGTATCATACCATTATAATCTAGCATTAGAATTCTAGATGAATTTTTATACGAATGCAGCATAAATGTCAAAAAATATAGATTTTACATTTCTGTTGCTAGTGCGATCTTATGATATCGATCATACTTCTTGAAAGTGGAGTTGTGTCCTTGCTAATTTTTAAAAATTATTTTCTGTTGCCGACCATGTTTGAGACCCAAAAATTATCGGGTTTACACATCTGTTTCTAATACCTTAGCCTTTAATCCTGGAGGTAGTTGACTTTTAAAAATGTGTTTCATGTATCAGTATTTTTTGTATCCTATATTAATCACTCTGTTTATTTCATCTTTTCTATCTTTGAATGAGGTGGACTTTCCTATAAATATATCATTTTTTATTATTATAGTTTTATTTTAGGTGGTACGGAACTAAGCAATGTTGAAAAGTCAAGACGGTTTAATTAGAAAGTAGTATTAGAATTGGATAAAACTTTATTCTAGGAGAAGATATTTTAGTTGTTTTCGAAGTGCATGAGGTGTAATAAAAGCATATTCCTCTTGGCACTTTTCTCTCATGGATACAGGCTGAGACAACCTTTTAAGCCAGTGTACAGTAGCACTTAAGGGCCTTGTGTAAGTGTCGACCCTTTGAAATACCCAAATCGATTAAGCTACCTCTTTCACCTGATGACTCAAACGAAACAACTTGTGAAACTTCCCTGGTTAATACAGCAACAAAGGACTCCTTCATGTTTGATGTATAGATGCGAACGGTCTCTGAAATGTTTTTGCCTACTCGAGGAGAGAACGCATTGTGGAGGCCCCTCCAACGTGTAGCCATTAACAATGGCGTTGGGCTGCTCCCGGTCGAGAGCTGATTCGCGTTGGCTTTGATTAGGTTATGCCGCCGGTACTCCATTGTTTCTTCTCCTCGCTATTATTACCTGGTTATTAATTATTCGCCATCTTTCCTTTCAAAGGTTTCTCTTTTGTATGCTGCTTTTCCATAACTGATAGATAAACTTTTATGGTGAATGTATGTTTATTTTGGAAAATTAAATACCTCTCCTACCATAACACACAACATTTAATTGCAAATAATACAGTTTTCCGTCAAGTTTTAATTTTTTTCTATTTACAACCACTGAAAGGAAAATTATATCTCATTTTAATTTTCCTTTTTTATTACTTGGAAAATAATGAGTATTAAAGTTTTCTTAATTAAAATCTGGCATTTAATTTTCCCAATTGTTGATTTAAGGAAGTTTAGGATTTGCCTTTTTTATTTGGTTAACAAATTAATAGCTGCTTTTACTTCAAACGGATCTTATGCGACTTGGTATTCCAGCTCACAAGTTTCCTGACAATATCTTGGAAAGCTTTATAGCGGTCAGCAATATGAAATATACCGATCATTGGGTAGAAGGCTCTCCTATCTGAGAAAAAAAAATTTTATATTAAAAAAAGAGAGGAGAGAATTAGATGTGTAAGTGCAAGTAGTAATATCTATTGAGATATAAGCAATAATATCTACGAACTATGGTTAACTTTTTTTCTTCATTTAGATATTACAACAAACATAAGTAATAGTATCAAAAAACTATGGACAATTTTTTATACCCCAACATATATACCCATATCTGCAATATATGCACATCCTGGTCACTTTAAGCTTTTAGTTGTAGTTTTTCAAATTCATTTTTCTACATTTGTATTTGTATGTTGCTGATCCAATCCCAATTCTTTTTGTTTAGCATTATCGAATATCGCCGTATTATACAAGGATAGTTTATGTGTTAGAGGATAAAAACTTGTAAAATCAAGTCAAATTACTGTGTCAGAATGTTACTATGTCATAATAATTTTTTAGACTTTTTTTTTTTTAAACTAAAGTCTAAATTGTAATTTTAAATTAATTTGTAAGTTACACCAAGTTTTAAATATGATTTTTTTTTTCGAGATGGCTGAAAGATTGAAAATTACCAGGTGACAGTAATATTCATGAGTTCCAATATTTTTTTGTTGTGGAAAAAAAGTTCTTTTAAAATATTAAATTTTCAAGACGTCAATGAGTCATCTTTAGGTAACCTGCCCTCCTCTTCTCAGAGAAGAGGAAGATTAAAAGATTGAACTTATCTTCATATTGTACCTGTATTCAATATTTAACACATAACATGAAGTAATGTACAAATATAGTTAAATATAAACGCATTAAATATCTTTAAAAAAAGGTTATATGCACTGTAATGTACCTGCAATTCGGCAGTCGTCATATATAAAGTTTCTGGTGTTGAATTTACAGGTTGTCCTAGTAGGAAATCTCGGCGGTTCAGGTATATTTCTGGACGAGTGGTTAAATATTTCTTGCACTATTAACTCAAGTTGAGGTACTTCTGTTTTTCCAAAAATGTTGCAATGAGAAAGGGCTAAATTTGTTTTGTTTTGTGTTTTACAAGGGATCTAGTGTAATGAAAAACATCTAAAAATAGGGTTTATTCCTGCCGATCCCTCAATTTATTGAATAAAGTTCGATCTTATGACTGCTTTCAAAGGGCTCATCAACAAAACGTTATGTTTGAACAATTTCTTGGTTAATAAATTATTTATAATTAGAGGTTAAGAAATGAATAACGTCGCTTACTAAAAAACATCTAATCTCATTATATAAGGGGCCTACCAAAAAGATAAAATTAATTAGAATTAATGAAAGAATCATAAAACCATAATATCGTCGACAAAGGTATGAAACCACGCAGTATGAAAATGGTTTGATTTGAAAGTTATTTTATTTTAACATACATCATCAATTAGTTTTTAATTTTTTCTACTCGATAGTATAATTTTAAAAACCCTATAGGTTTTTGTTATGAAAATTAAAATATACAAAAGTATACTAAGACCAGCTCTTATATACGGAGCCCTACTTTTCACACATACTCGGGACGGCACATAGCACCATCTTCAACAGTTTCAGAATAATGTACAGCGGGAAATGGTGAGGTTTACTTCGCTGAAGAAACTAAAACTAGAACAGTTTCACAAAATCTTTTAACAACACTACTCGAGTTCTTACGACGAAGGCACATCAAGGTCTTCGACTCGCAGAAGACATCTATCAACCCGCTGTTCAGGACTCTGACACCAGCTACACCTCCGATCCGCTGGCTACAGTGCGTGTTACAAGAAACAGCTCAAAATGTGAACAACTCAGACATTAGATAAGTTTTAGTATTGGTTATTAGGTTAGGGTTTTAGTTTTAGATAGAAATTAAGTGTGACCATCATTATGACTATGTAGAAACATCATCATTATGATCAAGAAATATCATGATTATCTCACAGTACAGCTCATTAACGGATCTAAAATATTTCCAAGCAACAGAAAAAGAAGTACTGTGTAACATTAAACAATATATTGAATCTGAATTTTGTTGTATTTTATATTGCATTTTATGTAATAGGGGTCCAGGAAAAAAAATGTATATATACATATATATATATGTAAGTAGACATATATGTATGTATGTAGGTTTAACATTTATAATAACTCTTTGAAAAACTAGGGTTGACAGTTCTCACTTCTGCTGGCAATATATTATGTTAACTACCAATATCATAATATTGTATTGCCTCTATTATACTCACTGGTGGATACCAACTTTAAGCCAAGTTCACTTTTCTGCTCCCCACTAGCTTCAGTTCCAATCTCCCGCAGAGCGGAAACGTACGGGTGAAGCGGAGCATTAATTAGACGAAGCTAACGAGGGGGCGACCCGGGCGGGTAAACATGCCTTGCGCCTCTACAATGGGTCCGCGGTTGTTACCCCATGTCGAGGGCTCTTCATGTCCATGTTCATCGATCCTCATCGGCTTCCTGCATTGCCGACATCCTGATGCAACGGCATTGATGATCCAAAAGAACATCGGTGAATATAAAGTCAGAATTAGTCGTAAGTACGACAGGCTGAGTATATCAGATAAATCATAAAGTGTTAAAATAAAAAAAAAAGAAATCGAAAAACCGACCATATTGGCTTTTAAAAAAAAGGCAAAGTCTAAAAGAACTAGAATCATATTATTTTCAGGTACAACCATAAATATATTTAAAGAAAAATTGATGGAGGAATAGTATTAGATTTGTTAAGGAACACCTCAAAGAGTGCAAACAGTGTACTTCTTTATGCATGAAGGCTTTGTTCATAGCCTGTCTCCGGGCACGGAGAAGGAATTATAATGGAGAGAAAAAATTGCCAGGTGGGCTTATGAGTAATATAGAAGAAGGGATCAATTATTGGCAACCTTATGTCTCTGTTTATATTTATTAATTATAAATCTAATATTACTATAAATACTAAATTGCCTTATTATTATTGTAAACTGTATGAGTATATTCTACGTATAATGCCTTAACTATTGCAGATATTATAAATTAGTGTTAATGAGTTAATAATAAAGAGTAAAAATATTTATTTGTGCAGAGAATGACAATTTATTTTCTCTCGTTTTTTTTTTTCAACCCTGATGAAGGCCTCAAATTTAGATCGAAACGACGGCCCAAATAAATAAGTTTTTGCTGACCACACCCCTGATAATTTTATGTATGAGGAGAAGATACATAAAATTGTTTTTGAACAGTTGAAGATAACTGCTTATAATAAATAAATTTTATTTATTGAATTTTATATTGTTTAATTTAATGATTTAAAAGAAAGCTGAGGCATTGAAGTAAATTGTTTACCCTAAGAAGTGGACGTGGACCGGTCAGTTTGGGCAGTGTACCTTGAGCTCATCTCGTTACTCCTAAGC
This sequence comes from Halyomorpha halys, assembly GCF_000696795.3. Classification (NCBI taxonomy): domain Eukaryota; kingdom Metazoa; phylum Arthropoda; class Insecta; order Hemiptera; family Pentatomidae; genus Halyomorpha; species Halyomorpha halys. Next base: position 337,223 of record NW_027106345.1, on the reverse strand, counting down.
AGCTTACACCCTACTATCACTGATCCAATCCACCTCTTGCATTTGAAATCCATCCTCTTCACTACAAACGCTTACATATTATTGTATTGTAAACTGAATATATATACGTATAAAATAGTAGAGATATTTTTATATCCATGGAAGTAGTAGGAGTAATAGTAATAATATATATATATATTTATTTTATTTTTTTGGCCAGCCTCTGTACAAATACAGTTACAGATCAATAAATGGTTAAAATGACATACAAATATTGATATTAAAAAAAATGTTATTCTAAATTAATTTTCTTTTTTATTTTATCTTCTTATTTTTTTTTATTATGTGATCAGTTGATATGTATGAGAGGCACCAGCTGGAGTTTTTTAACTTAAAATAATTTCCTTTGTCGGCATGCCAAAGATACCGCCGGACCTAGGCAAAAACCCGTCGGCAACAGATCTAAAGAAATGTACAAAGACATATAGATAACAGAGGGTATCCACCCTCTGGGAATCATTAACCGTCTAGGCAGAGCCCTTATCGTGAACGTGGCCAGTTTAGACATTAGAAAGTACGGAGAAATAGCCGCCGTAATGGATAACAAATAAACACCCCTTATCTCACACGGGCCTCTCTAAAAACCTCGGGAAACATAAAGTAAGCCACTAGAAGCCGGGTTTCTTCAAAGAAGAAACTTTTAAAGATGAAAGGTAGGACTTTCGTCGAAGATCATTGGACCTTCTCACCCCCTCTTAAAATAGAGGACCCAATCAGAGGGCAGAAATCAAAAGGAGGAGGAGTCAGAAGGAGAGGGGAGAAAAGTAACAAAAGGGCAGGAAAAAGAGTTTTTGGAAACAGTCAAGGAGAAACAGGGAGTGGACACAGTCAGTGGGAACAGTCAAGACCTGAAGACAGTCAAGGGGAGACAGGCAGAGGGGAAAGAGGCAGTGGACACAGTCAGGGGGACATAGCCTGAGAGAGCCGGACGAAAGAGACACAGGCTGGGAGAGATGGACACCTGAAGACAGGCCGGAGGAAGAGAGAGCAGCGGCCAAGAGGCCATATGAACGCCCTTACACGACAACCGCCGACAAGCCTGCCGATGTGCCGAAACAAGTAAGACCTTTTCTGATGTAATTAGAATGGCAGTAGTAGAATTAATAATTTAGAAGCAGTATAAAAATCAAAGATCTCAACGGGTACTTCTCAATTCATTATCTTATAATTAAGGTATAAGGAAATAAGTTTACCATGCTCTCTCATAATAGTATTCTTAATATAGTGTATATAATTGTAAATATAAAACATGTAACAAGGACTTTACTTTATAATTAATAATCCCTGCATGCCACCTCATATATAATAGCATAGTAAATTGGTGAACATGATACCGTTGGAAAGGAACTCCAATGATTAATTATGATATTCATATCTAGCATACCACGGCGGGGGTTTTCAGATGGTATCTAGGGGTTGAATTAAATATAGCGCATCCCTTTTCAGTCGGTTCCCATCAGGAACTGATAGAGATACATAATATAAATATATAATATAAATACATAATATAAATACAGATACATATATTACATTAATATATGAATAAATTTCAAAATAATACCTGTATGGGGAACCCCTACTCGGGCTTAGAAACCCCGAAGCCCCGTACACGGCACAGTTTTATTATATTTTTGATATAGATTCATATTTTTATTTATACAAATCATGATAGTATTGTTTTTTATTTATATATTTCTTTATTATTATTATTTTTAATGTTTTTTTTTCTTTAATTCACTGAGTACTATTGTTATCTAATTTTTTTTTCCTTTTTCGTTTTTTCTTCTTCTTCAATTTATGTATATACTGTATAAATTAAATGCTAATACTTAACGTCCTTGATTTGTGGTAGATTGAATTAATTCATAATCAGTTGAGCAAGTAATTTACATTCTTTACTCGTTAAAATTAAAAAAAAAAAAAAAAAACATTACTGAATATACACATTCAAAAATATCAAAAAGACAAAAACTACACAGTCAGAATACAGATATTATTTTGATCTAAGTTCAAGCTTTTGGGTTGCGTATAAAAATAATTATTTAAGTATTAACAATTAATCATTAACCTTGATATATAGATTATAACGTACAAAAAAGAAATAGGAATAAAATGTCAATTTTCAATGTTAGAAACTTTCGAAGATGGCCACGAGACCAGCTAATGTAAAATGTCATTAGAGTGCTGCCAATGGGTAGTTTCTCTACACGCCTGTAACACTCCAATTTAACTTAGATCAGATTTACTAAATGTATTATAATGTACAGTTGTAAATATCAATAAATAAATATTTAAAAAAAAATAAAAAGAAACATTCAAATAAAATCAGGTGAAAAAAAATATATTGAAAAAGTTAGTGGAAGAAGTACTGGTTCATATACTTGGAAGACTTTTCTTTTTTTTATAATGGATTTAAGAAGTATTCGAAGAAGTGCGTAACACAGATCTGTTGGTCAATATTTTCTGACTAAGAGTCACGTGTTCATATGTGATAATGCAAACATGAGTCAATCTCTACTAGATCCGTTATCTATTTTCAGATGTCAATATGTCTGATAAAACTGTTTCATAATCCACTGAGATCACATAATTTTTAATTGACACTATTGGTATATTAATGGAATTATTTAAGCTTTGATAATTGCTTGATAAGAAAATTTATCTTATTAATATTATTTTTTAATTATTTCCCTATATGGTAAAGAATGTGACTATGATTAATTTTTCCCTCATCTACATGGTCCTACGATTACGATTACAGTAATTCATCAAGTAATTGCAATTAAAATTACAATAACTTGTATTTCTGCAATTCCAAATTATAGAAATAGGCAAGTAATTATAATATTAATTACTTTTTACCCAACTCTGGCTGTGGGCAACCGTCGTCTAGCGGTTTCAAATAGAGGATTTCTAATATATTGATTTTTTGTATACCATATTAGATATTGTATTTGTTACTGATATTATCATCTAAAGATTTTCAAAAGAATTGAATAAAAATAATTGCTTCTATTTGAATTTATTAGTGATATTATATAGATGAGCAAATCTAAGCAGTTTATATTTATATTATAATCATAAAAACCAGAAATTAAATATGATATATTAACTGAGATACGATACTTCTTCCTACAAAATTAAAAAAAAAGTTATAAAATAATAGTTCAATTGAGAACAAATTAAAATTTAAAAGGAAGTTGAATAGAGATAAAAAGCGCAAACATTTTACACATTTTAAAAAAAAGATTACCAGAATGTTGAGCGATAGTTAACAATATTGCCCAGACTGCTGCAGGACATTATGTTATAAATTTTAATAAATATAAAATTAATTCATAGTCACACTACCTCAATTTTACTTTTTATTATTACTCATTTTATTTATTCATCATTATTTTTTATTTATTTTTTTGCTATTTTCTTCTCTCGTCCCTTTTTCAAATTAACTTGTTTCTTTTCACTATTGAAGGGCAATTGTTTGTTTTATTTAAGTGTACCAATATCATTATTTGTTGTTATTAATTTTACATTCCTCTTTTATTAAGAAGCATTACTTTTATTTTATTATTTTTTTCTTCTTTTATTAACAACATTGTATATAGTTAATAATCAACTGTTAAAAAAATATATATATAATATAACGGTTATATCAACCATGTAAGGCCCGGGTCAGAAATATATTAATTTATATAAAATAAAAAAAAAAAGAATAGGAAATAAGACTTACCTAACTCGGGAGAAGTGTAGCCGTGACCATTTTGCTCATATTGGGTAATAAACTTCAATATTTTCCTAGTATTTCATTTGGTTTTTTTTTCTACTCTTGTCTACCTTTCAGTAACCCTTTGATGTTGTTATCGCCTCTTGCTTATGTTATTCTCTTCTTTATCTTCCACACCCAAACTCAGTTTTCATTCAGTTTTCCAAATTCAGTTTTGCTCTCGCCTCCTCGCAACGGTAAGATTGAGCATTTCTCTCACTTCTATGCTCCTAATGTGACATATTCTATTTCTCATATGAGCATTTTCTCACATGGACAACTCTTGTGTTTATTATTTTAAATAACGAGCCTAAGCAAGAAGATCCTAGATCTTTTACGAAATCTGGATTCTCCAGCCATTGATGGAAGAGCTAAAATTTACGATTTAAATTTCAAATTGCATTGAAAGTAATAGTAAAGATTTTTTTTTTCATCATCAGATTCAATTATATTAAAAAAATAGTACAAATCGTCTACCATGAGATAAATATATATAGATAAGATAGCTTCTTATGTCAGAATCAAGGCAAAGTGAATCACTGGTTTCAAACACACTTGAAAATATAATTGAAAAATTTAAATTTAATTTTTAATTATTTTACGAATATACATATGTCATGTTAGAAAAAATTTAATAGGTCATAAAATTAATTTAATTTTTTTTTCATTTTTTCATATTAAATAATTATCGTAACCCACATCTAGACCTATAAAATCAAGAGATAAAAGATCAGTTAGGATGGGTATGAAACAAATTTTTGTGGAGGAACATTAACGTTTTCCAAGAAACGATATTTTGTTATCACTAATATGAATATCTACGTAACGTTACATTGATTACGGGGCGGTGATTCCTTCACTTTCATTCTGAGAAAAAACAGCTGAAGCGGATCTTAATGCCCAAAAAAATACAACATCGTGCTGAATACATACAATAAACAAATACAATGGAAAGAACAGAGACCTCAGATGTCTGTAGTTCCCCACTGGTGAGGAAGATATATAGACCCTACAGCCGGGATTAATGCCATACTTCCTCCACCAGGATGTTCGTCAAGATATTAGTTTGTGCTCTGTTTTTTGGGGTCGTTGCATCCAGTACCATTTCTCGGTGCAGACTAGCCAGGGAGATGAGGGAATATGGTATACGGCGTGGTCTCATACCAGACTGTAAGTATGATTAAGAATTAAATATAAAACGAAATTAATTTATAACGTTTAATTATTTAGTTCATTAACATAGTGCATTTCAAAATTTTTTCGCAACTGTCCCATTTTTGAGTTAAAAGAATTTCGTGGTACCCTTGTTTGGGATAAAATTATTTCGCCACACCCTTGTCAAATTAAAACAATCTCATAATTATCCTTAGAACGGTTGGGAGTATAAGAAGAATAAAAAAATGTAGTGCAAAATAAATATTTGTGGAATGTACTGTAGATTTTCAATTTCAATTGTATTTTTTTTTTTGTATTGTTTAGAAAAAGAGAAACTCGCATGCGGCACTCCCATTTAATGATTTTGGGAAGCGAAAAAGAAGATTCTTAAACGATTCTCAAAATAAGTCTCTTCTGATGTCCAAGCACGGTTTAAATTTTTTGAATTAAATCTATAACATATTATGAATATTCTACAAAAAGTATTAATTTTATGAACTGATAAAAATATAAAAGTTAAATATTTGTTAAAAAGCATTTTTACGGAACTGACTTCTGACCAGAGCCCGGATTTTTATGTAATGGCAAATTTTGTTGAACTTTGGATTATATATCTTTGTAGTGAATCTGCGTATAATTCTATTTTGCATATTTAATAATTTAAATTGATTAAAAACTATTTGCCTAGAAGATCACCATAGTTTTTTTAACCATTTCATTAGGTTACATAAGGAAAACAACAAATATAAGGAAAAAAGTAAAAAAAAAAAAATTCGTTTTTACTAAGGATATTACATTTCAGAGAAGATTCACTGAAAGAGTCTACTAACTCGATTGAGAATTAAAAAAAATATTTTGGAACGTCTTACCATAACTACGTATGTAATACTAACATGTCTAAAATAAAATAAATTTTCAGGTAAATTGTTATCTAATGAAATAGAAGCGTTAATAAAGAATACATCATTATGATTTTAATGAATACATCATTTAAATATTTCAGTAAATATTTGTAGAAGACGTCAGTGCTATATTACAAGCAGAATAGAAAAAAATAAGATTTTCATTTTATTTGTCTTTCCAAGAAGTTTTATTTCGATTATAATGACAAATTATAAATAAAAAGAATATTTTGCCTTATTAAATAGTTTCATATATCTTGAATATTATATCATTATAACTTATATTATAAAAACAAATATAAAAAAAAGGATAAAAAAATAATGAACTTATCGTAAATTCACACCAGTATCAACAAATCATTGATAAATTGTGTGTAATTAAATACTTAACCCCGTAACCTCACGATGTGTTACAATAATTAAGAATAGAAGTGAATTACTATTATAATTTCCTCTGTCAGAATAACAATTATTGTTTAACTGCTCAAGCAACTGAGTTGGGGTTTAGTGTTCATAATTCTTGTACTGTTTTTTCTGTTACGTTTTTTTAATCTTTGAGACTTATTTTTATTAATTTCTTCTTAAATTTTAAATTTTTCAAGTACATAGATCCATCTAAAAAATTCATTCAGGAATAAATACTTATTATATAGGAATATATTTAATACTAGATGACCTGATAACCTTCGCTATTTTAGTATGTACTACATATAGATTGAAAGTTCTATATTTATCCATATAATTTAGGTATAATTAAAAAATTACGTGCACATTTTAATTTTTATGTCTTTATGTTTTTATGGCTACAAATTCTCTCTCTCTCTCTCTCTCTCTATATATATAT